>NW_019417150.1:81372-92470 GCF_000390285.2 Anoplophora glabripennis
AATACAGGGTGTCCGGTAACTACGGGGAAAAAATAAAGGGTTATATAGAGCAGGTCAAACGAGTGCTAGTACTTCATATAAACTTTTTACCTAGGTGCCATTGTTGAGGAGTTATTGTCACTCAAAGTAAGAAGTTGAAAAATGAATATTGCCCATAATTTCTAAAGGGTTACTTTGATTAAATTGAAATTTGGGGGATCAAAGCAACTCATTCAAATGTATCTTTGTACATTTAAAATTGAATCAAATATTTTTTATTATACAAGGACGGTCGAAATTATGTTCTAAGATTTATTAAAATTTATCTATATTTGACAGAGCTGTCAAATTTGACATTTCGCCCTCGCAGGCTGATAGCCCTGTTACTTTTCTATAAAAAAGGTATACTTCATGACTTAAAAAATGAACAGTTGTCAAGATAATGAAATTTTTGTATTTTGTGTATACCCACAACTGGGGACACAACGCAACAGAAAAAAGTTAAGAATGAAACATATGGATTAAAAGATGTTACTTCAGTAAATGCTCGATAAGTCCTCCATCTAGTTCAATACACTTCCTTATTCTTTTAAGATTATTTTGTTGCATGAAAATCCTCATTTAGTCATTCAAGGCAAACACCAGCAAAGATTCATAGTTAATGTATGGGCAGGAATAATTGGTAACCAATTAATAGGCCCCTTTTTCTTACCGGATAGATTAAACCTCGATATTTGAATTTTTTACAACACGATCTAAATCTACTTCTAGAAAATGTGCCATTGCAAACAAGACAGGAGATGTATTTCATGCATGATGAGGCACCGCCCCACTTCAGTCGTGAATTTAGAAATTACCTCTACGCAACATTTGGTGATAGGTGGATTGGATGAGGCGGATCACACTTATGGGCACCTAGGTCACCAGATCTTAACCCCCTTGACTTCTTCCTGTGGGATTACCTAAAATAATTGGTGTATTCAATTCCGGTTTATACAAGAGAAGATTTGATGGCAAGAATAGAACATCATTGTAACGAAATTAAACAGAATCCACAAATGCTATTTATAGTGCAACAAAATAATCTTAAAAGAATAAGGAAGTGCATTGAACTAGATGGAGAACATATTGAACATTTACTGAAGTAACATTTTTTAATCCATATGTTTCATTCTTAACTTTTTTCTGTTGCGTTGTGTCCCCGTTTGTGGCTATAACAAAATACAAAAATTTCATTATCTTGACAGCCGTTCATTTTTTCATAAGTCATGAAGTATACCTTTTTTATAGAAAAGTAACAAGGCTATCAGCCTGCGAGGGCTAAATGTTAAATTTGACAGCTCTGTCAAAGTTGCGTAAATTTTAGAACATAATTTCGACCGTCCTTGTATAATAAAAAATATTTTATTCAATTTTAAATGTACAAAGATGCATTTGGATGAGTTGCTTTGATCCCCCAAATTTCAAGTTAATCAAAGTAACCCTTTAGAAATTATGGGCAATATTCATTTTTCAACTTCTTACTTTGAGTGACAATAACTCCTCAACAATGGCACCTAGGTAAAAAGTTTATATGAAGTACTAGCACTATTTTGACCTGCTCTATATAACCCTTTATTTTTTCCCCGTATAGTTACCGGACACCCTATCGTGAATTATTTTAAAATTAATATTTGGGTCGCATTAGATGAAAGATTATTGATTTTTTGTTTGTTACGATTTAACTCAAAAACTACTCAACCAATTTTACCGAAAGCTACATCTCCTCGGAGTAACACAGGCTATTTTATATTTGCCCGTGCGAAGCCGGGGCGGGTTGCTAGTTTCTTTACAAATCCTTGTCTCCTTGCCTCATTTTAACGCGTCTTCAGAACGCGTATTTAGCTTTATGAATAAAGTGTGGAGAAAGGAGAGAAAGTCCCTGTTAATGAAAACCATAGAACCCGAACTAATGGTTAAGTTTAATTTTAAAATGATGCAATGAATTTTTCAATTATCTGAAAACCGAGACAGAAAAAAAATTTGCAACTGGCGAAATCTAATGAAAAATATTTGCAATAATCTGTTAAGTATGTATGTACAATCAGGGCCGTTCCTGGGGTACTTTCCTCCCTGGTGCATAGAAAAATTGGCCGCCCCTACCCCGTAGTAGGTATGTATCTATCATATCATTATGACATTATTAATATCAGGGATTAGAGATGACTATGATGTAGGTGTGTTATTAGAAATACAGATCGATTTATTTTTGTACTAACAAACTTTAATATTCTACTGTAAAATATAATCTAAAAAGTCATAACAAAAATAATAATCAAAAGTTCTAAAACTAATATGGTAACTCATTGGAAAACAGGAACTTCGTATTACGACTAGTATGAGAGGTATTCACAAAATATAGAATATAAAAATTTTGAGCTGTCTAAACGTCGTAAATCTGACGTGTTTAGTAATTAGGCGTTCATTTGTTCGTAAACGTTTAAGAAAGACATTTTTAAAACATCCGTGATTTTACATTTTTTAAAAACTAATGCAAAAAATTAAAGGGTCAAAAGAATTTTCGAAATTTTTCCGTGATTTTTGACAGACTGTATTAGGTAAAAAATAGTCGTATCAGGAATCAAAAAATTGCATTTTGATGCTCCAAGATTCTAGTTTTTAAATCTTTCGGTCGAAATTTTTTAGGTGCTACGGTTGTCATTCGCGACAAAAAAATTTTGCAAATTATCTTTTTTTTTCCAGTCCACGGACTTGGAAATTTTTTTTCAGCTTAGCCATTGTATGGACCAGATAGCTAGTTTATTCAGCTTCAATTTCCTTTTTTTTTTTAAATTTCGATACGACCATTTTTCATCGAAATATCGGACTTTTAATGGAAAAGGATAATTTTGTTTTCAATCATCGATATCTCGGCGACAAATGCTCGTACAGAGAATTGAAGGGCAGTTTCGAAAACTGGAATAAATTTCCTATATAAACATTAGGAAAAAACATTTTTTATCTTTTACACGAATTTTAAAAAACAGAAAAAAAGGGTAATTTATGGTTTTTTTAGAAAATTGACGGCTAAATTAGAATTAAACATGACTTTTACAGTTCGATATAACCAGAAGAACCCTGTGAAGTTTCATCTCAATTTAGCGACCCGTTTGTTTGTTTTAAATAGTCAAACTTAAACTTAAAAAAATTAAATTGTCACGTTTTTTGAGCTTAAACACTTTATAATATGATTAAAATGGGAAAAGTTTTTTTGAGGTTTTTTCACATTTACCGCAAATAACGTTTAAATTGATGAAAAAAAAGAAAATTTGCAAAATTTTTTTATCACGCTATTTCTGAGAATTGCATGATAACCGTAGCTTCTAAAAAATTTCAACCGAAATATCTCAAAAACTAGAATCTTAAAGCTACAAAATGCCTTTTTTTAATTCCCGATACGACCATTTTTCACCTAAATACAGTCTGTCAAAAATCACGGAAAAATTTAGGAAATTCTTTTGACCCTTTAATTTTTTGCATTAATTTATGTAAAAACAGTATATTTAATACTACATTTTTTATAAGACGAAAATTAATATACATTTTATCTTTTGCAGTCTTTGCTGCTATTGTTTAAATATTTTTAATTAGGAATCCGGGGAAGACCAGGACAGAAAAGTTGAATTTTGGCCGCCCTTGTAGCTCGGCCGCCCTGGTGCCGGGGCACCACCAGCACACTGCCCAGGAACGGCCCTGTGTACAATATTAAACAATAAAGCAATATACTTTGTACATTAAGCCTTTAATTTAACTTCCCTTCGTGCTGACTCAAATGTCCCGCTTTTTAGTGTTGGAAACCTGACAGCCCTATATTAAATGACATTATCAATAACGAACGTTGCCATTAAAATACAATGGACATAAATAACTGTTATAGTCCAAAGTTATCCACGCAAAACATTAAATTATGTGCATATAAATTAAGTAAAACATGCACAAGTAGTATTTTTATCTTTATATAAATACAATGATCTATCATAAGCAATAATAGAAAAATTATTAATTTTTTATTTAACAAAAATTAAGATAAACTTACAAAAAATTGTTGGAGAGTCTTAGGTTCCATTCCAGGGATAGCTGATAGAGGTTCTTTTCGCAAATCTTGCAGAATGGTATATATTGGACCAATATTTAAATGAGCAACTAAAGAACTAGCTTGTTCTGATGTTAGATTATCGATTTGAGCATCTGCTTGTGCTTGAAGTCGCTCAAAAAAATCATCCATGTACTCAAACAAAGATAAACATATCTGAATATCATATATACAATTTAACATATATATTGACATATCCAAGGCAGGTAAGCGAGATGCTTGTTCATTAACAGATCTCAAAAGAGGTTCTATTACATACGGGGTAATCTGTAATGGAAAAATTGCTAAATATAGTTGAAATTAATCAACAGTTTATTTATATATATTCTACAAAAAAAGTTAAATAAAAAATTGTTGGTTTTTGAGTTACAGGCCTTCAAAAGTTGTCACAAATAAAACTAATTTAAAATTTGGACATTTATTTGGACTATTATGTCATTATTTCTTAAAGCTTTAGTCAAATCAATGTACTGGGTGGTAGATTTCTCCGGTTACCTCTCTTTTTTAGCAGTTAAAACTTTTACAGTGGTCATATTTTTTTTAAACGGGCAGCAACATTGGAAAATTCATTTTAATGAAAATAAAAATTGTCTCTTGAGAAAATCTCCTACAGAAAACTATTCTTGAGAAAAATGGCATTATTTGTAGGTCTGCATGTTTTGGTTTGCTTAGCAGTGTCACAGATTTAAAACTTTGAGTTCAGTAGGCGATGAAAACAAAATGTTAATTGCTATGGCTATCAGGTAATGTCATTATTGTCATTTACTCTAAGTGACAGCGTTTTGTTATTTATTTTAATATTAATTGATTTTTCTAGATTTTTTAATTTTTTCCATTAGTTTATTTAGGAGGAAGTTTTTTATTAAACACATAATATTCATTCAATGAGCTTGTCCACATGCATTTAATATTAGGAGGGTGTAGAATAAACTGTCGAGCTGCTACGCTCTTGTACAGTGAAAGATTCCCCAATCATTGATCATACGTTCGCTTCGATTAACAGAAGATTACGAGACTATGATTCTTGCTGCTGTAAAGGCCAGTCGTTCTCATCAGTTGCCACCTGAAGTAGAAGAAGAAATTCTTAATGTTGGAGAAAACTACCTCCCAGTATATCGATTTGACTAAGGCTTTAAGAAATAATATGCCATAATAGTCCAAATAAATGTGCCAGATTTTAACGCGATTGGTAAAAGGTTATGAAGTTAGTAATTAAATTAATTTTATTTTTGACAACTTTGAAGGCCTGTAACTCAAAAACCAACAATTTTTTGAACTTTTTTTCGTAGATCGTATTTATTTATCGTCGCGAATATGCAGTTAAACCTTGTCGGTGAAATTTGCGGATACCCTGTATATCCAACAAGGGTATGGACTTTCATACTGGCCGACAAGTCACACTAATGGCTCCATGGTTTGCATAGATCCTAAACCTCAAACTGATATAAATAATTTTGTGTTAGTTAAGTTTAATTTATTGTAACATTTTTGAGACATAAAGGTGGTCTGAGATCCGGAATCAAGCAAAGCTCTACATATATGAAAGTTTCCCCATTTATCAGCAATTACCGTAGACTCCGGTATTTCAAGAAAATTATTGTGCAGCTGCTGAAGGCTGTATACGTATGGGAGTTGTGCCACTAGATGTGAAAGGTTCACCTTGTATGTATATATCACCCTGTATATGGGTGTCTGATAAATGACTACTCGTGCGTATCATCCTTTACAGAAGCACTTTGTTTAGTATTATCCTGCCTGTAAATATTATTCAGAGCCCCACACTGTATAGAATCATTCTATTAGTTGAATTTCTATTTTTAAAATGCAATAAGGAATGATGACATTTGTTATGAATTTTACATGATGATCTTGATTTACAAAAAGATAATTGTGTGCAACAAGTTTAAGCAGTTTTTAACAAAACGATATCTCTCATCCACTATTTTCCATTGCTTGACAATGATGCTCTACAAATTTAAAAGATTCATAAGTAAGAACTTCACTATTACTTAAAGATAATTCATAGACTGTGGCGGTTTCATTGTCTAGTTTTTGTTTGTTAAGTAGTTTGTTTTATAGTTTTAACAATACTACTAGATGGCGTTGCAGCCACTATAATATTATAAGATTTTCTGTTAGTTCTGTTTTTGGATAATCAATGGTTATTTTGTATGGTCGTGTTCAGTCATCTAAAAATATGACAGCAAACAGTTTCGTATCAAAGTAAAGTTGTTGTTCAAAGTTTTATAAAAAAATAAAGTCATTTTGTATACTCCACAAGTTTTAATGCAACAGGTTATGGGCCCCAGAAGCCCCAGAAAGTGAAAAAGTAAACGTTAGTCGTTTTGTATGCTGGAATCAGTGTGTCTTACTCCAGGCATAAACAGAAAGTAGAAAACTCGTTGTTCGTCACTTGTTCGTGAGAAGTTACAAAATGGCCGAGAAAATTGATATTGGAATAATCAACAAGTTTAACGGTACAAACTATCCTCAGTGGAAGTTTCAAATAAAATGTGCATTGAAAGCAAAAGGTATCTACAATGTAGTTGATGGTAGTTATCTAAAACCAGATAGTGGTCAAGAATTAAATACATGGACAAAAAATGACGCACAGGCTATGTTTGTCATAACTGCTGCTATGGATTTGAACCAGATTACACTGATCGAGAATTGTGAGTCATCTCAAGAAATTATTGCAAAGTTGGACTCTATTTATCAGCAGAAAACAGAAACAAATAAAATGTTAGTACATGAACGTTTTACGCTGTATAAAATGGACCCAAAAGAAAGTGTCGCGCAACATGTTGCCAAGGAGGAAAATTTGGCCAAACAAATTCGTGAGGCAGGTGAAACGATAAGTGATGCGATGATAATGACCAAAATACTGAATACTCTTCCTCAGAAATTCAGAAACATACGTCAAGCATGGTTGTCACTTGATGAAAGTAAGCAGAATATTGCCAATCTCACAGCTCGTCTGATAGATGAAGAAGCAAGTTTGACAGCTGTTGAAGAAACTGAAATCAGTAAGTTTCAAATCGAACAAGAAACCGAGAAGTGATAGTACAAGTTCTAAAGGATCAAAAGTATCTAGCGTAATATGTTACAGTTGCAGAAAAAGAGGTCATATTGCGAAAAATTGTTTCAAGAACTTGGCAAAAAGAGAGGATGAGAAGACAAACAAAAACGAAGGTAACATCAAGACAAATCTACGTGACAGTGCTCTCAGTACATCAAATAATGAAACAGCTTTTAATGTCAGTGACCAAGCAAATTTAGAGTATGATACTGAAACTTGGACAATGGACAGTGGTGCATCTGCTCACATGTGTTATCGTCGCGATTTCTTTTCAACACTTGATGAAGATTGTGAGTCATCAGTGGTGCTAGGAAACAATGAATCCTTACCCGTCAAAGGAAAAGGTACAATAAAAATACAGAAGTTATTAAATGGAAAGTGGATAGATTCAACCATTAATAATGTATTGTACATACCCAAGTTAAAAAGAAATTTATTTTCCGAAGGTGTACTAGCAAAGAAAGGTATGAAAATTGTGAAAGAAAAAGAATATGTCAGAATATACTGTAATGACCAGCTATGTGCAATAGGCATACAAGGTGCAAACAATCTGTATCAAATGTTGTTTCGTACAGTATTGTGTCATGCCAATATTACGGCACCTGGAAGCTTAAAACTCTGACACAACAGACTTGGACACATAAACATTAGTTCGCTGTGTAAAATGGTTTCGAAAGGACTAGTAAAAGGAGTTAACCTAAATGAGAAGGAAAATTTCTTCTGCGAAGCATGCTGTTATGGTAAGCAACAGAAAATACCATTTCAAGAAAAAGGTCACTCCAAGATGAAACCTGGTGAACGAATTTTTAGTGATGTTTGTGGACCTATGGCTATACCTTCAGTACAAGGTGCAAAATACTTTGTGACTTTTAAAGATGAAAACACTGGTTATCGTGTGGCGTATTTTATCAAGCATAAATCAGATGTGCTAGACTGTTTCAAAGTATATAATGCTAAAATCAAGAATAAATTTAATCAAGCAATCAAGATTCTTCATGCAGATAATGGTACGGAGTATTTAACAGTGATTTTAAAAGATATTTGGAAGAAGAAGGCATCGAGTTTAAAAGTACTGCACCATACACTCCGCAGCAAAATGGCAGAGCGGAACGTGACAATCGCACTATTGTAGAAAGTGCCCGATCCATGCTGTATAATGCGAATGTGTCACGCCATCTATGGGCAGAAGCTGTAAATACTGCTATTTATTTATTAAATCGTACTCCTACAAGTCAGGCTCCGAATTCTACTCCTTACGAACTGTGGTGTGGACAAAAACCTTTTCTTCAACATGTTAAGGTTTTTGGATGTCAAGCTTTCATGCATGTGCCTGATGAAAAGAGAGCTAAACTAGAATCAAAAAGCAAAAGGCTTATGTTCGTTGGTTATGATAAAAATTCAACAAATTACAGATTGTATGACATAGAAACAAGAAAAATTGTAGTGTCAAGAAATGTTTTGTTTAACGAAAATGTTAGAGGTGTTGTTGACAAAACAATAAAAATTCCAGTTACAATAGAAAGTGATGTTGTCACAGAGTTTCCCGGAGAAGAAAGGAATGAAGGTATTATGGAACAGAATCTAGATGAAGATGAGAATACAGGAGAAGTGGAGAGAAATGTGCCAGAAATACAAGTTCCAGAATTAAGACCACAGAGAAATATCAAATTACCATCAAGATATAAAGAATTTGATTTAAATTTTGTGGAAACTGATGTTCCAAACACATACGAGGAAGCCATTCATGGAAAAGATGCAAAACAGTAGGAGAAAGCTATTGAAGAACTCACAGCTTTAAAAGAAAATGATACCTGGGAAATAATACCCTTACCTCCTCAAGAAAAGATAATTGATTCCAAGTGGGTATTTAGAGTAAAAAGGAATAAAGAAGGTTCTACTACACGTTACAAGGCACGTTTGTGTGCTAGAGGATTTAACCAAAGAAAAGACAGATTACCAAGAAATTTATTCACCTACAACAAGGTATGATTCAATTCGAGTGCCATTGGCAATTGCTGTGAAGAATAATATGAACATAATGCAATTTGACATCAAAACAGCCTTCCTGTATGGTGAGTTGCATGAAAACATTTATATGAAAATACCATAAGGTATAAACATTGATACCCAAAACTATGTTTGTAAGTTAAAGAAATCACTATACGGATTGAAACAATCACCTAGATGTTGGAATAATAAATTTCATATGTTCCTGAGTGATTTTGGTTTTAAACAAGCTGAATCGGATAAATGTATTTATAATCAATATCACAAGTATGGCGT
The DNA here is from genome assembly GCF_000390285.2 of Anoplophora glabripennis. Classification (NCBI taxonomy): domain Eukaryota; kingdom Metazoa; phylum Arthropoda; class Insecta; order Coleoptera; family Cerambycidae; genus Anoplophora; species Anoplophora glabripennis. The sequence goes on from NW_019417150.1 coordinate 90,846, forward strand.
CCGGTGTAGGTTCACCTGAATGTGCTCTGAGTAGTAGGAGCTGTAAACGGTGTAAAAAGAACCTTATAAATGGTCTTAAATGTAAAAACTGTGAGAGTTATTTTCATGTAAGTTGTGCTAAAAACTGTAATTTTGTAAAGTTCATCAATGATGACTTAATTAAGTGTTGTGAACCGGAACCATCCACTGATCAATTATTTTATGATGCTATGGAAAATCTCAGCCTGGTTGATTGACATAAATATATTTAAGTATATTTTAAAGCAAAAGGATGACATAATTAAGGAATTGCATAGCAAAATTGATTTAATGAATGAACAGATTATGCTATTAAAAGGAAGTAATGCATACTTTCCTAAAAAAGAACAGCTAAAAACCATAACAAAAAATGTACGCAGTGATAGGATTGATACAGCGATAGCAGCACCTCATATTCAGACCACTTGCCAGTTCCACCCAAAATAATATAATTACCGGAAAGGATGTTTCAGCTGCATTAATGCAAGTAAATACTAAACAAAAATGTAACGAAATTATAAATCTGGAAAATGAAAATAAAATACAAGAGAATAAAAAGGCATGGAATGAGGTTAGAAACAGGAAAATGAGAAAACCATTAATTATAGGAAGTAATAACAAAATTAAGGTAAATGGAAAAGATGTCAGAGGTGTTCCTAAATTTGCAGATCTTCATATATACAGAGTGGATCCTACTATGACTATGGATGAACTCTGCGAAATAATTAAACCACGTTTTCCTGAAGCGGTTGTGAGCGCTTTAATTTCAAAATATCCTGACCTCTACAGCTCTTTTAAAGTAAGTATATACAATTATAACTTCGAAAATGCTATGAAGCCTGAGATATGGCCACATGGAGCCCATGTACAAAGATTTTTTCAACTACATCCCAAGAAACTACCTCAAGGGTAGAACAGAGTGAGGTAGATAAAGGTAGTGTGTGTAGGTGTGGATGTGATTTGTCAAATTGTGATAAATATTTTCGCGTCATGAATGTAAATTGTCAATCACTATGTAACAAATCTAATAGAATTGAGGTAATTTTGAAATGTGACAAACCTGATGTTTTCTGTTTATCTGAAACCTGGTGCTATGATTTTAATATAGACTTAGTTAGATTTAATAACTATAAAGTAGCTTTCTATTTCAATCGTAGTGTTAAACTGCACGGTGGAGTTTTAATACTTATAAAAAGTCATATGCAGTATAAAATTTCTGAATTTTTAAGTAATTTATCTATTGAAACGCATTGCAAAATTTGTAACTTGTCTTTTCGGGTCGAAGATAAAACTGTTTGTCTTATGAATTTATACAGGTCCCCATCTGTCAGTATTGAGATTTTCATCGATCGGCTCTTTGCAGCCCTCAATTTCTGTGCAAAAAACTATGATGTCACCATGATATGTAGTGATTTTAATATTGATTTTCTTGGTATGTCCCATGATAAAGAAGTTCTGATTGATTTAATAGAGAGTTTTAACCTTTCTTTACTAAGTCTGGCACCTACGCGCATTTTTACTGATAAAAACATGAGAACGACTAAAACTAAAGTCGATTATTTCTTAACTAATATGTCGTGGGACTATTATGAAAATGTTGTGGATTT
>NW_019417150.1:93708-113940 GCF_000390285.2 Anoplophora glabripennis
ATCCAGGCGCTCTAAACCTTCTTCCTCATTCTTTGAGAGAATTAGTATATCATCTAAATATACCAACACGTATTGATGTACCAGCGATCCCAATGCCAAAGTAATTGCACGCTGAAATACCGCTGGAGCATTGGACAACCCAAATGGCATTCTGTTGTATTGATAATACCCATCAGGAGTGATGAAAGCAGTATACTGTTTACTGTCTTCTGACATAAGTATTTGATAGTAACCAGATTTTAAATCGAGGGTCGTAAATATTTTATTGTCGTAAATATTTTATTGCCAGATAATCGATCCAAAAGATCTTCTATTAATGACAATGGATAACGATCTTTTACTGTTATTTCATTTAACTTTCGAAAGTCTACCACCATACGCAAGTCGCCCGTTTTCTTTTTTACAAGTAAGATGGGACTGCTATATGGTGAAGTTGTAGGTTCAATTATACCCTTTTCCAACAAGTCTTTCACGATTCCCTGTACTATTTCACGCTCGTAAAGCGATAAACGGTAGGGTTTGTAACTGACCGGTATTGGTGAAGTAAGCTGTATATGCATTTCGATATTTACGTTACTTAAAAGTGAAACATTTTCGCCATAACATTCGGGATATAAATTGAGAATTTGACGCACTCGATCATCTAATTCGCTGTTATTGGTTGCACTACAAGTCACTCCTCGTGCCAGGCAAGTGTTTTCAGGAATGTTTATTGTTTGCAGACTTAAATTCATAATTTTTAGGAGCCCTTCTCCATTCTGTAATCGCGTAATCTTAGAAGGAACTATTATAGTTGATCCATTTCGGAATTGTTCTGAATGACGTGTTTGTATTTCACCATGAACCATCTCTGTTTTTATAGGAACAAAATTAACACCCGGCTGAATGGAAATACGATGCTGTGCAATTAATTTCAGTGTATTATTTGTATCCGCCTCAAAATGTAAATTATGAAATATATTGCGCTCTGTTAATGTCAACATCTCGGGAGTTTTATAAACAAAGACGTTGTCGTCCTCAGTAACTGGCTGACTTATTAATACATCGGTGGTTTGTAACGTATTAGACACAACAAAGAAATTCGTAACTAATTTAATATCATCTATCTCAATTTCGACGGATACAGTGCCAAATGGTTTAACTGTAGCACCACCGTAACCTATGATAACACTGTTACTGTCATCAGTTTTTATTTCAAGTCCCAATTTATAAACAGCAATTAATTTTATAGTGTTACAACTACTGCCAAAGTCTTCGTAACCGGAAAGTTTTTCATCTCCAATTTTGACAAGTTTATAAAACTTTTTATCTTTATTTATAACCCGACTACAATCAAGTCTTTTCAGTTCCTATTTAGACGATTCGTCACGATTTATTTTCTTCCAACACTCGCTCACGACATGTCCTTTTCATTTACAAAACATACAGTTTTTATCCGAATTATAAGCATCACAATTAATTTTTTTATGTCCAGGTTTGCCACATAGGTAACATTTCAATTGTTTTGAATCGCGTTCTTGAGTAATTCGCGAAGGTCCAGGTTCACTATTATTGTTATGTCTTAATTTAATATCACGATCACGTTGTATATGACGTGTACGGTCTGCATTAACGATTAAAAATTGTAATAAATGCTTAGTACTTACGCAAGCTGCTGCACGAATACCTGACTTTAGGAAAGGATCGTTGATCGTATTGGCGATGACATCCACTATAACTTTGTCCTCCAGCTTACAATATTGCCCTAACGCTACCTTCTGGTAATAAAAATCCACCAAATTTTGTGAAGGTTCCCGTTGAACGTTGACAAGTTCCCTCAATTTATCGAAAACACATTGTTGTGGTGGAAAAGCATTTTTAAGTTTCTTCTTCCATTCCTCCCAAGACAATTTCGTATTATCTTGATTTAAATACCAGGTTCGAGCATTTCCTTTTAGTTTATTCACCATACAATACACACGTGCCTTTTCATCCCACTCAAACATATCACCAGTTGTATCGATATTGTTTATCCACTGTTTCACATTTATTGTTTCTTGAAAACCTCCGCTAAACGTTGGTACACTATCAATTTTTCCATAGTAGGCACTTGATTTACTCCGCANTTCATATGTTCCTGAGTGATTTTGGTTTTAAACAAGCTGAATCGGATAAATGTATTTATAATCAATATCACAAGTATGGCGTCCGGTGTAGGTTCACCTGAATGTGCTCTGAGTAGTAGGAGCTGTAAACGGTGTAAAAAGAACCTTATAAATGGTCTTAAATGTAAAAACTGTGAGAGTTATTTTCATGTAAGTTGTGCTAAAAACTGTAATTTTGTAAAGTTCATCAATGATGACTTAATTAAGTGTTGTGAACCGGAACCATCCACTGATCAATTATTTTTTGATGCTATGGAAAATCTCAGCCTGGATAAGTTGATTGACATAAATATATTTAAATATATTTTAAAGCAAAAGGATGACATAATTAAGGAATTGCATAGCAAAATTGATTTAATGAATGAACAGATTATGCTATTAAAAGGAAGTAATGCATACTTTCCTAAAAAAGAACAGCTAAAAACCATAACAAAAAATGTACGCAGTGATAGGATTGATACAGCGATAGCAGCACCTCATATTCAGACCTGTTGCCAGTTCCACCCAAAATAATATAATTACCGGAAAGGATGTTTCAGCTGCATTAATGCAAGTAAATACTAAACAAAAATGTAACGAAATTATAAATCTGGAAAATGAAAATAAAATACAAGAGAATAAAAAGGCATGGAATGAGGTTAGAAACAGGAAAATGAGAAAACCATTAATTATAGGAAGTAATAACAAAATTAAGGTAAATGGAAAAGATGTCAGAGGTGTTCCTAAATTTGCAGATCTTCATATATACAGAGTGGATCCTACTATGACTATGGATGAACTCTGCGAAATAATTAAACCACGTTTTCCTGAAGCGATTGTGAGCGCTTTAATTTCAAAATATCCTGACCTCTACAGCTCTATTAAAGTAAGTATATACAATTATAACTTCGAAAATGCTATGAAGCCTGAGATATGGCCACATGGAGCCCATGTACAAAGATTTTTTCAACTACATCCCAAGAAACTACCTCAAGGGTAGAACAGAGTGAGGTAGATAAAGGTAGTGTGTGTAGGTGTGGATGTGATTTGTCAAATTGTGATAAATATTTTCGCGTCATGAATGTAAATTGTCAATCACTATGTAACAAATCTAATAGAATTGAGGTAATTTTGAAATGTGACAAACCTGATGTTTTCTGTTTATCTGAAACCTGGTGCTATGATTTTAATATAGACTTAGTTAGATTTAATAACTATAAAGTAGCTTTCTATTTCAATCGTAGTGTTAAACTGCACGGTGGAGTTTTAATACTTATAAAAAGTCATATGCAGTATAAAATTTCTGAATTTTTAAGTAATTTATCTATTGAAACGCATTGCAAAATTTGTAACTTGTCTTTTCGGGTCGAAGATAAAACTGTTTGTCTTATGAATTTATACAGGTCCCCATCTGTCAGTATTGAGATTTTCATCGATCGGCTCTTTGCAGCCCTCAATTTCTGTGCAAAAAACTATGATGTCACCATGATATGTAGTGATTTTAATATTGATTTTCTTGGTATGTCCCATGATAAAGAAGTTCTGATTGATTTAATAGAGAGTTTTAACCTTTCTTTACTAAGTCTGGCACCTACGCGCATTTTTACTGATAAAAACATGAGAACGACTAAAACTAAAGTCGATTATTTCTTAACTAATATGTCGTGGGACTATTATGAAAATGTTGTGGATTTGCAATTAGGTGATCACCTTGGTATTGATGTTAAAATTGATTGTCAGTCTACTTCAGTATGTAAATCATGCTTGAAGGATTTATAAAAATATTAGTTAGAGAAATATGTCTCCAAGTAAATTAATTAAATTACAAGAATGTATATCAAATGAAAATTTTGAATCTGTGTATGAGTGTCTCAATGCTGCGAACAGCGCTAGTGTCGACCTTGCATATGCAGAAATTGTGAATATTCTATCTTATTATGTTAATTTAATATGTCCTGTTGTTATAAAAAATATTTGTAAGGCCAACAATAGAAGTTGGGTTGACTCCAGTCTCAGACAAATGGGTATCGAACTTAGGAATCTGTTTTGGTTAACTAAACAGTCATTAAACCAAGCTGATCATGATTATTATAGAGAATGTAAAAAATGCTATAATACTGAAATTAATAAGACCAAAAAATCTTATTATCAAAATGGTCTCGAAAATAAAAATGTACATGAAAAACAAAAATATATTTGGCGTATCGTACAACAAAAAATTGGGAAAAATAGAGATAGTGAAATAAAGTCTATTCAAATTAATGGAGAGATAATTCGTGGTAATTACGAAATTTCTAATGTTTTTGCAAATTTTTTTTCAAGTAATGTAAAAAATATAATAGATACACATTTCAATGGGATTCATTTTGATACTTATACTACAATGTATGTTAGTGATACGTATTTTATGCCTATTTTATCCACAGATGTTTTAGATGCTGTGAACTCTTTGAGAGATGTGAATTCTGAGGGTGCAGATTGCATTCCCACAAAAGTTGTAAAACGGTTGGGTCCTGATATTTCGTGTGTGGTGGCAGATTTGATAAATGCTTCAGTGGTGAGGGGTACCTTTCCAGCAAACTTTAGGGTAGGCATTGTAACACCAGTGTTCAAAAAAGGTAACCATCTTAACTTAGATAATTATCGCCCAATAACGGTACAAAGTGTTTTATGCAAAATAATTGAAAAATGTATTTATAAGCAGATGTTATCTTTCATTAACAAATATAAGATTATAACTGAACATCAGCATGGTTTCCTGCCTGGAAGGTCGACTGAGAGTGCATCTATTGCACTCTTCAACTATATCCACAGAGCGCTGGATGGACGGAGGTGTGTGGGTGCACTCTTTTTCGATCTTTCAAAGGCTTTTGATTCAGTGAACACTGATGTTACAATAAATAAATTAAGGGATTTGGGTTTTAGAGGAACATTTCTCACATGGCTTGCCTCCTATCTTCAGGTCAGAGAAATAATGGTGAAAGTTGATGGGCAGCGATCTCTTCCCCACTATGTGGATACAGGAGTACCTCAAGGGTCTATTCTTGCCCCTCTAATATTTTTATTGTATGTTAATGATCTTTCGAATTACGTTAGTACAAGACACTTAATTCTATATGCTGATGATACCACTTTGGCAACAGAAGCTGAATCTCTGAAAGATCTTATTCCGAAAATGAATATTCTCTCCAGAGAATTTACCACATGGTGCGGTAGAAATTCGCTGATTGAAAATGCTGCTAAAACAACTTGTATGTATTTTGGCACTGGGTCTGTAATTCCTGATTGTAGTAAGATCCTAGTTAATAATGTTGACATTTATTTTTCAAAAGTTACAAAATTCTTAGGTTTGTTTGTGGACAGCAATATAAGTTGGAATACAAACATAAATCATGTTTGCAAAAAATTAAATAGCTATTATGCTATATTAAAACTGAAGAATATCTTTACTACAGGTCAATTAATTAATGTTTACTATGCCATTGTTTACCCTCACATTTCTTATAATATTATTTTGTGGGGTAGTGTAGGGGCTGCTTCCAAAGTTTTCATTTCTCAAAAAATAATTATACGGCTAATTTTTAATTTAAAATACAGAGAAACCTGTAGAGAACATTTTAAAAAACATGGCATTCTTACATTATATTCTATTTATATATACAAGTGCATTCTCTATGTAAAAAATAACTATCAGAATTTTTGCAGAAATTCCGATTATCATGATCATTTTACTAGATCCTCAAATTCTATTAGGCCACCTAAACATGCAACTAATCTTTTTGAAAGAAGCCCAGTCTATATGGGGATTAAACTTTTGAATCGGCTGCCCGAGTGTGTGAGACTGGAGAATAATCCAAATGTTTTTAAACGAAAACTTAGACAATTTTTATCAAATGAATGTTTTTATAATGCTGCAGAATTTTTAAATGGGAAATTTTAAATTTTATTGTGCATGTATCTGTATGTCTTATCAATTGTTAATGTCATTGACGTGTATACATCATATATACTTTTATATACTTTCCTATTTCTTATATTGACTTGTCCTATATCTTTTGCTTGTAAGATCTGAAGGGATGAATAAATATATTATTATTATTATTATTAATGGAGTTGTACAAGGTGTAAAAGTATTATTAATAATATACGTTTACGATGGACTTGTGTTATCAAATAGTAAAGAAGCTATTGATTCAGTTTTACAAAAAAATGAAAAGCATGTTTAATATGAAAATTAATAAACCGGAATATTTTGTTGGACTAGAAATTATTATAAATAGTGATTATATTTTCATTAGTCAATCGAATTACATAAGGCAACTAATAAATCATTTCGGATTGAAAGACGCCAAACCAACATGTTCCAGAAGATAAAAGTTGTAACTTATCAATGGACACAGAACCATTCCTTGAAGAAGGTCAAGTGCCGTACAGACAAGCTATTGGATCACTAATATTTCTTGCTATTGTTAGTAGACCAGATATAGCTCATGCAGTGAGAGTTGCAAGTCGCTTCACAAATAATCATACATTAGCACATTGGAACTCTGTTAAGAAAATTTTTAAATATTTGCTCCTCACATCAGATTATGGTATTACCTATCATAAACATGGAAAATCATTAGACCTGATTGGATTCACTGATGCAGATTATGCAGGAGATGTTGAAACAAGAAAATCCACAAGTGGCTACATATTCAAGATGTGTGAAGGCGCAGTGACATGGAGCAGTAGAAAACAACAAAGTGTGGCACTATCAACAACTGAGTCTGAATATATAGCAGCATCTGAAGCAACAAAAGAAGCTATGTGGCTAAAACAACTGTTGACAGACATTGGAGAGCAGGTTTCTAAACCTATTCAAATATTTATTGATAATCAAAGTGCCATAAGACTTATCAAAAATCCTGAATTTCATAATCGCACCAAACATATTGACGTCAGGTTCCATTATATTCGTGAAAAATTTGAAAATGGGGATATACGACCAGAATACATTGAAAGTTCAAACCAAGAAGCCCACATTTTCACCAAAGCTTTACCCAGAGTCAGATTCGAAAAGTTACAAAAATTAATTGGTGTAGATTTAGGTTGTACTAGCTGTTAAATTTTAACTATTTCATTTTATTTGTTCAAATGTACATTATTGTAAAACTAGAAAAAGTGGGAGTGTTAAGTAGTTTGTTTTATAGTTTTAACAATACTACTAGATGGCGTTGCAGCCACTATAATATTATAAGATTTTCTGTTAGTTCTGTTTTTGGATAATCAATGGTTATTTTGTATGGTCGTGTTCAGTCATCTAAAAATATGACAGTAGACAGTTTCGTATCAAAGTGAAGTTGTTGTTCAAAGTTTTATAAAGAAATAAAACATTTTGTATACTCCACAAGTTTTAATTCAACATTGTTAACATTTTATTTATATAAATCCCACTGGTTAACAGGTAAAAACATTTAAATTTTCACTGAATATACCTGTGTCTATATCCGCTCAAAAGAAAGTCTGCCCTAAAAAGAGTTACAAGAATATTGTTATGAAAAGTTGCCCTGACTAGGCAAAACTGTTCATTCATACAAGTGTCTATTTATAGGACATGTTCGTTAAGGAAGATTTCATTGTACAGGGTGTCCCACTAAGGTCGGCGAGGTACGATAGTACGAAAAGTATAGGCCATAGGGCTTCGGGAAAGATATTTTGATTAATAAATTGACTGAAAAGCGCTGAAAATAGTTTTCAAGTTCGTAACTCGGCCGCACAATTTACATACCAAAACATAAGGTGCGTTTTGTTGGATCAATCCCGGGTTTATTGGATTCTTTAGAATGACATTTTTCAATAAAACGATTCGAATCAAATCTGACATTAGACAGATGCCGAATCTCAACGGGCCAATGCTACACCAGGTACCTAAGTAACCTCACAAACTTGATCTCCCCACCACTTAATTCTAATAATTCCGTCTCAAACCACAGAAGCAAAAGTTGCAACCGGATTCAGAATATCCTTGCAATAAAACGCCCATTCTGCATAATTCAATTCCGGAATAATTCCAACAAAATGCACCTATAGAGTTGAATTCTTCTTAGAAATGTTTCTTATTCAGGTATATTAAATAATATAAATATTGATAACCGGGTTCATTGTGCATAACTTTTGTTACTGACATTTTGTTCTATCTCTCGACAGAAAGGGTGGAGGAAGCCCCTAATGTTTCATCAGAAAAATGCATTTTTTTAAAGATTGACTCATCAAGAGCCTATAGTGTTATATCTCGTTGGAAAGGTCTTTTCATGCTTAATCTCGTGGTGAATGCATAAATCATTTACCTCAATATGGAACCCTACAGATGGTGTTATTTCAAAAGTTTGTTGTTTTATGGATTTTTCTCAAAAATTTTAAATGAAATGAAGTTTTCTTTACATAAATGAATTCAACACAAAAAATTGTTGAATATAGTATAAGTTTGAAATTTATAACAAAAGAGTTGTTTATTTATTGGCGCTATTTATCCAAGTTTAGGTTTTTTCACATTTTCTCAAAAAACTGAAATAGCAGCATAAAACTTTTTATAGTTAGGGTTAGTTTGAAGAGCATAAAAATAGCTACATTCTGACGCCAAAAAAAGTTCGATATCTTTTTTTGTTATCAAGTTCTTCGTAAATTAGTGAGCAAAAAGTAAATAATGATAATGAATTGAGAAACACGACGCTAAGGAAAAGACATTTAATTACCAAAACAAAATGCGTTTATAAAAGAACCTACCTAAACCCACACAAATGAGTCAATATAATAACAATTTTGAAAATAATAACAAAAACCAATAACAACCAGATTTTGATATTATGTAACGAAAGAACAATTAAATTTTAACAAAAATAAAGATGTTTATAAATGCTTGAAATGCATACCATTATTTTCAATGCAGGAATTTAAACTTCGCTGCATGCTTAGGGAGGTTCTTTTATAAATGCATTTTGTTTTGGTAATTAAATGTCTTTTTGTTAGCGTCATGTTCCTCAATTCATTATCATTATTTATTTTCTGTTCACTGATTAGCGACAACAAAAAAACATTCTAAACTTGATTAAATAGTGCCAATAAATAAACAACACTTCCGTTAGAAATTTCAAACATACTATATTCACCAATTTTTTGTGCTGAATTCATTTATATATTTAAATTATAGCATGGCATTTAAAATTTTTGAGAAAAATCCATAAAACGGCAATCTTTTGAAATAATGCCATCTATAGGGTTCCTTATCGAGGTAAATGACATTACGCATTCACCACGAGATATAACACTATGGGCTTTTGATGAGCCAATACTTAAAAAAATGCATTTTCCTGATCAGACATTAGGGGGCTTCCCCCACCTTTTCTGTCGAGAGATAGAACAAAATGTCAATAACAAAAGTTATGTGCAATGAATTCAGCTTTCCATATTTGTACTATTTAATATACCTAAATAGGAAACATTTCTGAGAAAAATTCAACTCAATGTTTTGGTATGTAGATTGAGCCCCTTAAAGGACAAGCTAGCAACTTGAATTTTGTCTTGGTTGATTTATTAATTAAAATTTTTTTCCCGAAGTTCTAGGGCCTATACTTTCACTAATATTGTACCTCTCCGACCTTTGTGGGGCACCTTGTACAGATTTTGATAATTTTGCATTAAACTATTATTAGCTCCCATCAATATTGTCAATTATTGTTTTAAAAAACTTATCCACAACATAATCAAGTGGCAACAATTATCCAAATAAAATTTATTGAAACAATCCATTTTAAATCCCGGATTATTAATTTTATTCGTAGATAGAAAAACTGGTCCTGAATATATTACAAAAGATGATAATAATTTCCAATATTTTTTGTGAGAGAATATTGCGATACCACTTAGAGTGCTAAATTTAATTTAAATTGGGCAAAGCTAAACAAAACAATTCAGAATTGGGTAAGTTTAGTTAAATTGTCTTCTGTCTATGTACACTGAACATTGCGCACCCTTTATATTTCAATACAACATTTAAAATCCATTAAAAAGTATTTGTCTTAACTTTACCTTTTTCATATCATTTTCTCGGCCTTCACTCATATTAGCTGTAGATAATAAGTCTCTTAAAAGAGCTAGTAAATTATTTACTACTGGAGTAGGAGACAAATCTCTGAGGGGTGTTTCTACTTTAATAAGAGCATTGTTGACCTCCTGTTGTAATGTTGTAAAAAATACTTGCTCACATAGGTTTTGAAGGTCGAGCAATGTTTTCTCTAATGATCCTTTTGATACAATCTAAAAAGTAAACAAATAATAAAGGTAATAAATAATCTAATATACTGTGCATCATGTGAGCTGCACTTATTATTACTTAGTCATCTATTGGAAATATAAAAATATGACTTGAAATAGGTATCATTTTTAATATACAGGGTGTCCCAGAATAAGTGGGCAGTGTCTCAGATTTATACAAGATGATGGACAACAGAAGGATTCAACAATCTTCAATTCGCAGAGCTAGGGAATGCTTAACATTAGAAGGAGCTCATGTTGAACGGACATACAAAATTATGTACCTAATAAAAATCATATTCAACAAAAATTATTTTTGTCTCAAAAAAGTTCATTTTATCAATATCAACCAAGTGTGCTATCTAAAAATATTATTTTTGCGCCTTTACCGTAAAGGGTGTAAAAAAAATTGACATTATTGTGCTACAGCTAGTCCTGGCAAACCAAATAAATTTTTATAAATTTTTAAGGAGTCTTATCTGTTGGTTGTCCATCGTATTAAAAAATAATTAAATTACAATAAGTATTTTAAAAGTTATTAAATAAAAATCAATTTTCAGGAGCATCCTTTAGGGGCCTGTATCTCCGTGGGGGGGGGGGGAATTTTTATAGGAATTTGTCATATTTCCCACATATTCTGGGATATATAATATAAATATACAAGAAAATTTGTAGAGATCCTTTTGAAGAGCGACATCACCACATATATTGTCTCCCATCAGACTTAATGTCACTTTAACTCTGCAATGTCATGGATTTTGATTGGTTGTATCCCTTTGAGGTAGGTTAAAGTGGGCTTGCTCCTCCATACCTCTATTACTGGATCCAACAACAGTTGTACCAATATCCCCGTACTTCTTAAATGGTTCTGGAAGAATAATGGCTTGCTCGCTGGCAAATAGGCATTGGACATCTCCCTCTTCACGCCAACGTCAACAAACTCTCGTGTAAGATTATACCATGCTTATCGCTCTTTCTTCATTGATGACATTGGCACTGCAAGTATGTTACTCTTGTGTCTATTGCGTCTTTTTCTCTTTGCCTGAACACTAAATGTTTGTAAGGCCTCCTGAAAATATTAAGGCTTGCATCTTATAGACAAGAAACACACTTTTAGTAAGACAATGATAGAAATGGATCCATCCACGAAGTGACAAACCGTAACGCTACAGCAACTTCGTTTAATTTTCTGCACTGAAAGATCATGGAGAACATGTAAACATCAGAAAATGTACCTTTGCTGTTTAAAAACTATTAATTATATGTTCTGCACAGTAAGCTATATACCACTATCTATTATGTATGCAATTAAAGCTCACTCTGTACAAGGTGTAACTGAAATAAGTATTCAAAATTTCTGAGTTTGTAAAACAAGTCGAAAAATGACGAAAACTTTAGTACAATTTTTGCCAGTGGCGGCTCCTAAGGGAGCTACGCTCTCCTAAAGGGGTAACCTCGGAAACAGTTTTTAATGCGTAACATCCAAACGGCTCGACATTAAGTCACGAAATTTTGGTGAGATATTAACCTTGACGTGCTTAATAAGTCTCATAAAATACATTTCAAAATTTGCTACAGGGGCGTGAGAAAATGCAGGACCCAGGGACAAATTTAATCATATCTTTTTTGTAGTCAATTTTTTCTAGTTCCTGACTCGAAAATATTGAAATTTGAAGTATTTAACATAAAAAAGGTCCTCTTGTTAAATTTCACTAGGATGTGCCGTTTTCCAGTAAAATCGATTTCAATCATTCCCAACGTGCTCCAAATTCAACTTTCATTACATAGCAAAATAAATTAATTGCAGTGTGCCATGGGGAAAACAACTAGTCTGACAGTTAACAGAAATGTCAAATATTTTTAACACTCTTAATAGTAACAAATAAAAATATGGTGATATAAATAAAAGCTAAAAAATAGATACATATGAGATTATTTATTAAACTATTGTAAGCGGCTGAAACTTTTACGTAACATTTTAACAGATTTAAACCATTTAGTTTAGTTTAACAAATTAACCAAATATCTTAATTTCTTTAGCAGAAAATGTGCCCTAGTCAAGAAGACAGACTAGATTCAACTTTCAAAATGTCCGCCGTTTGCCCTAATGCACGCACGTAACCTGTTTTCCAAAGAAAATAGGTTCCGGTATAGTTTGTGCTCCACATTGAGTTCATTAAATGCATTTTCTATACGCTGACGCAACTGTTCCTCATTGTCAACAGCTTGGAAATACACTTTTTGTTTCATTTGACCCCACACGTTAAAATCCATTGGGTTGAGGTCTGGTGACCGTGGAGGCCAATTTATGGCAGCATCATTTCCTCGGCCAATCCAGCGATTTGGGAAGTGCTCGTTTAACCACTGTCGACATTGACGGTTGAAGTGAGGAGGGGCGCCGTCATGCATGTACCATAAGGAACCTCGTCTTACCAAAGGAATATCCTCTAAAAATTCATACAATCTAGTAGACAAAAATTGATGGTACATTGCTCCGGTTAAATTTCCAGGCATGATGTGATATCCAAATAGATTATTTCCTAATGTGGCAGCCCAAACATTTATTTTAAATGAATGCTGATAATGGGTTACCTTCCGAGCATTAGGATTTTCTTCGGCCCACATATGTTCATTGCGCATATTAAAAACACCGCTTCTGGTAAAGGTAGCTTCATCGGTAAAAATAATATTCGATAGAAACATCGGATCTTCGGCTTGCCTGTCTAAAACCAACTGACAAAACTGTCTGCGCATGGGCCTGTCCTGTGGTAAAATGTCTTGGGCCTGTCTATAATGATAGGGATACAATTGTTGTTCTCTCATTATCCTCCATACTGTCATATGAGACATGTTATTTTGAACTGATAGTCGTCTTGTACTAAGTGTGGCGTTAGCTTCAACTAAATTTAAAATATTTTCCTCATTCAGGACATTTCTAATTATTCTACGCCTGCCTCTCTCAAAATTGTTCCTTTTTAACGTACCCCGTTCTCGCAAACGCCTTTCTGTGCAAAGAAATGTTTTGTAATTGGGCACATTTCTGTTGGGGAACTTTTCACCGTATCGTTGTGCGGCTGCTCTTGCGCTTCCATGACATTCACCTAACGTCAAAAGCATATCTACATACTCAGAAAATGTATACTGTTGCATTTTTAAATTATTTGATATTTTTATTTACTATAAAACGGCACTGCGAATACTCAAATGACACAAATTTGAAACTAAAAATACTTGACATTTCTGTTAACTGTCAGACTAGTTGTTTTCCCCATGGCACACTGCAATTAATTTATTTTGCTATGTAATGAAAGTTGAATTTGGAGCACGTTGGGAATGATTGAAATCGATTTTACTGGAAAACGGCACATCCTAGTGAAATTTAACAAGAGGACCTTTTTTATGTTAAATACTTCAAATTTCAATATTTTCGAGTCAGGAACTAGAAAAAATTGACTACAAAAAAGATATGATTAAATTTGTCCCTGGGTCCTGCATTTTCTCACGCCCCTGTAGCAAATTTTGAAATGTATTTTATGAGACTTATTAAGCACGTCAAGGTTAATATCTCACCAAAATTTCATGACTTAATGTCGAGCCGTTTGGATGTTACACATTAAAAACTGTTTCCGAGGTTACCCCTTTAGGAGAGCGTAGCACCCTTAGGAGCCGCCCCTAACAGAAATTGTACTAAAGTTTTCGTCATTTTTCGACTTGTTTTACAAGCTTAGAAATTTTGAATACTTATTTCTGTTACACCTTGTATAAGGTAGATAGGTCATTGCCAGATATCTCTTTTTCCTTGTTCTCAGGTATCCTTTTGATGGTTCGTTTAATATTTCTATTCGCGTATATCTAGTCTCACATTCAAGTATTCTGACTCACAGATGGCCCATTCTTGATGTACTAACATGTTGACAATACCTTACTTCTAGGGTGCTGATGATGAAACTCAGTATTAATATCTATCCATTTAAATTGTCTTTCAGTAAATACTGTGCCTTAAGGTGTCATTTAGAGCAGCAGGCAGCTGGATACCATTTTTTTTGTCTCTATGATGAAGCTGATGTCTAAATGTATCTTTCTCAGGAAGAGCTGCATGAACGATCTACTCGAAGACACTGGTGTATAAAGCATCCCGTATACAGGGTGATTGTTTTATCATGGGACGGTTGTCATGTAAGCAGCTAAAGCAAAGTGAGCCAAAGTATTTTGTTTGGGCTGGCTGATTCTTGAAAAGGTAGATAATAAAACCATAATCAAACTATACTGGGCATCGTAACACTCCATTTTTTATTTCAAAATAATAAATTTGTATTCTAGTGATCATGTTTCTACAGAGCCATAATATCAAATACAACCTCTTCAGAATTGCGACATAATTACCAATGCACGTCCAGTATATTTAAATTTCAACAGAGACAAAAAATTATGACGGCACCCAAAGGAAGTAACTTTAACGCCAAATCATTAACTAAGTATCAAAACTTAGCATAGTTTATACATACCTTACAAATGCATTTCTTATAGTATCTCAATAAATTTACTACCGAATGTAAAACTGTAGCTGGAGTTGGTACATTTAATACTTTCTCGATTCTTATTTTAAGTGGGTGACAAATTCCATCACATATTCTAATCAGTGCATCCTGTATAAAACTATTACCTGAAAACAATATTTACAAGTCATCTTTGTTTCAATTTAATAGAGAAAAAAAAAAGACAGACAATATGGTAACATTCTTGTAACAAAAACTGTTTGTAAACTAATGCATACATTTAGACAAATGGTTTTCTACAGACTTAACTTTAACTTTCAGATTTTCAAATATGAAAATGATTTTGTTTATTTTACTATTACCTATTTATTACATCGTACCATAAATTAATGTTAATCCTCTCTACATTTTAAATTATCTCATTTGAATTACGAATTTATTTCAGATACAGGACGTCACCTAACGAATGTTACATATTTCAAGGGTATAATCTAAAACCCAAATAGTGTCCATTTAACCAACCTTGCCGAAACGAAAAATGTCGCGAAAAAAGTTACAGGGTGTTGAAGTTTCTTTTTTTTATTTCTTGTTTTCTCCTTAACTCTGAATCCAGTTAACCAATTCGCCACGGTAGCGCAGTCGGTCGAGAGTGCGGTGGCAGGCATTTCTCGGCTAGGCTTCCTACTCTGGTCCGGGTTCGATCCCCGGTGTCGGCACTGGCAATGTCGATGGATAATGGGTGTTTGTCCGCGTTTTTTCAAGTGTAGCCCCCTTCCGCACAAGCCTTTGGCTTTTGGATTTGGGGGATGTCTCATTTCTGTGGTGTGTTTTATGTTTTATGTTTTTTTAATTCGAGCAAAATTTGCTGTTGCTTAGTTTCTCTTCATGAAGTATGCAATGATTATATTCCTATTCGGTTAAGTCATACAGTGTGTGCATTTTTACCACAACCTTTTGTAAATATTCTACTGTAACATTTTTGTATGTTTAAATTTTTACACTATCAGAAATAGGTAGAGAATTTTATTCTACACAAAAAATATTTAGCTATCAAAAGTCGAAATTATGCTCGGTTATGAAAATATTGAACATTTGAGATGAACATTTTTTGAACAATTTCTCCAGTTACATAACAAGGATCACACTTTTCTCAGGAGAATTAATTTACAGATGAAACTGGTTTTACCCGTAGAGGTGGCAAAAACTATCACATATGAAGCGAGGAAAATCCTCATGCCGTAAAAGAGCATCATTTTGGGACCTATCGCTCTACCTACAAGGTTGAAGGGCCAAAATTATTTAGAATTCCATCAGATGACAAATGTGGTTCATGTACGATGGTGGCCCTGCTCATTGCAGCCATTTAGTGAAAGATCATTTAAATCGAACATTTCCAAACTGTTGGATTGGTCGGGGTAATGACTTTACATCACCTTCTCGTTGTCAGGATTTTAATCTGTTAGACTTTTACTTTTGGGGCCATAATTTCGACTTTTGATAGGTATACATTTCTTGTGTAGAATAAAAGTCTCTATCTATTTCTGATAGTTGCGTGTAAAAATTTAAACATACACATTCACAAAGGGTTGCAGTAAAATGAACGCCCTGTATGATTTAACCTAATAGGAATCACAGCATACTTCATGAAGAGAAACTAAAAAAATTTAATCTGAATCATAAGGTCCTCTCTGATGTAAATTGACATGTTAGGTATTATAGTGTTTTTCAGCAAAAGTTAAAATAATTATTAAATTTGAATCCAAGTGGTTAAACCATTTTGGCTAAATTTTCAGCACAGCATAGTCTATTTTTGACAGCTTCAAGCTAATCGATAGAGGTTTTGTTTGTGACAAAAATACTAGTAGCCATCATAGAAAAGACAGTCTGTAGATATATGCTTATAGGTTTCTAAGTGTTTTGCTTATAAAACCTAAACCAACGAAGCGAATGCTACATGTTGACAATAATTAAAATTATATACCTATACAGGGCGAGTCAGAAAGAATGGGTCACTAAGCTGGAGATACTAGACACCAAAATATTATGTTTGAGCTTATCATGCCTTATACTAATGTCGCTGGTTTACGAGCTGGGTGTTCAAGGTTTAAATTTTATTCTGAAATTTCTCAATTGAGAAAGTTTTGATAGCATGACTCTGAAATTTGGTAGTGTTGGGTTTTTTGGTATGAGAATTACGAATTTGAAGCTTATTTTGACGTTGCTCCTAGAGATCATTTGTTTCACCGTATTATTTAGGTAAATGAAAACATATTTTTTTTTATCTGTTGAGCTATGATTTAAAAAAGTTAAAAATCTAAAAGAACGTTCAATTCTAAATAAAAAATGTACCCTTGTTTAGGTCACCTAACTTTATCGGTGTCCGAGTTATTTGCATTTAAAAGTTTCAATGTATTTTGTGATTTTCTTTCAGGCGTTGATTTTGCTATTTCTTTTCTAAGTAGGCTTGTGTCAGATTTTCATGTCAATAAATATTAGCGTATTTTGCATGCGTGTGATTTATTATTCGTGCAAAATTATAGGCTAGTGATCAAAAAATACCACGACACAATAATTTTGCAAACAGTGAGATGCGTGATATGATTTGTGTTTTTGCCCAGGCTAATTTTAATGGACATGCGGCGGCCCGAAGATATGAATACATGTACCCAAATAGATTGCAACCTTATTATTGTGCAAAACCGTACTTATCTTATCAACTTCGACGTCACCTGTTACATAGGTGTTGTATAACAATAAAAAAGTAATATTAACGGTCGATAGAAGGAAGCACAAAAAACAGGCACTTAGGTAGGAAATTCTGAAAGGAAGCCTAGTCAGTCGAAGATAGGCAGTTGAAGTGAGAACAGTGTGGAGATCGGCAGTAAGACGATCGGCAGTAAGACGATCGGCGGGCAGTGTGACAAAGTAGTGTAAAATTAAGTGTTTAAAGTGTTATTAGTTAGCAGGTAATATTCTTTAAGTACTTTGTTGTTAATTGTTCTATGTAACCTTATGATTGTGATGATTATAGATGTTTCATGATAATAATTCTTTGTATGTTTAGCTTCCATTGCTTTATGCTCAAGGGCATATATTTTTCTAAGGTAAAATTGTTATAATTATACTTAAAGTTTGCCCATTATTTATTTCATGTTAAAAATATATGTATTGTCCTGATTGCCAGACATTACAATAACGACTTCTTTGTTTCACATCTAACTTGTTTTTGCCACGATTACGTTATACGTAAAATATAGATGTTTCATGATAATAATTCTGTATATGTTTAGCCTTCATTGTCTTACGCTCAGGGGCGTATATTTTTCTAAGATAAAATTGTTACAATTATTATTATAGATTGCTCATTATTTATTACATGTTAAAATATGTATATTGTCGTGACTGCCCAGATATTGCATTAACGACCTCTTTGTTTCACATTTAACTTGTTTTATCATGATTAAGTTGTTCTTTGATTTCTTGTGCTCACTTTATGTCATACGTCTATACGAGCCTTGTTGAGTTTACTAACATTTTCGCCCGTGCGGAACGAATCTGGATTAAGCTCGATTGCCTCCCGTATGGGACTCCAGTGTTATGAAGGATCTTCCGAAATCTCAACTATAGCTGGATTGCCTCCCGTATGGGACTCCAGTACCTTCCGGCTCTGCCGGCTAACTAACACCAAACCTCTTCAGTTTTACTTGGAAGTGTGTATGTCAGACTTGAGTGAGATGACATTTAGTGAGAAATTAAATAAGTCCAGTTTTAATTATCATTAGCAAAGGTTCTTAATGTATGCCTTTGGTTAGCGGTTGTTTTGTATTTATATTTGGGTGGTAAGAGCAACGATCGTGGGTTTCTCTGCCATGCTCTTTCCCCGCAGGAGCTCTAGGTGAGCCTGGCACTCTCCTTTTATGTTTAATGGTTGTTAATGTTTTTGTTGTTCTTTCTATTTGTCACATGTTTAATTTGAATTGTATGTAAATAAAGGTTAGGTGTATTTACTCTGCTTTTGTTTTATATAATTAAACCATACATCCCCTCTACAAAGTTAGTAGCCAGTGCCTTCCGGTCAATTAAAAAATAGAAACATACAACGTAGGGAGTCCTTATGACGATCACATATTGTTGGCCAAAACTACGTTTACTTATTTTTTGTCGAACCTAGGGTTGTTATACTACATTATAAACTATTCAGAAATATTTACAACCACTTAGGCAAATCTGGATCTTTTCGACCAAAAAATTAACCATGGTTCTCCAAAATCTATCACAGTCGATGAAGAAGAGGAAATTTTAATTTGTGTTTCGAAAAATTCCGGTATAAGTACTCGTCGGTTAAGTGCGGCAACGCGGCAAGGCAATCGTCCATTTATATATAGAATTTGGAAAAAAGAAATGCTCCATCCATATCATTATACTCCGGTTCATAATGCTCCATCCATATCATTATACTCCGATTCAGCAGTTATTGCCTCAAGATTTACCAGCTTGCCTACAATTTGCTCAGTTTGTACAAAATATGCAAATGGAAAACCCAGATTTCCTCAATAAGATTCTATTTACCAATGAGACGACATTTACTAGATGGAGAGTTTTCAATTGGAAGAACAATCATTTGTGGGATTCCGAAAATATGCATGTTGTAAAAGAAAGACATTTCTAGCATGACTTTAAGGTGAATATTTGGTGTGGTTTAATTTTTGGTTTCTTCGTAGGACCTTTTGAATTATCCTGGCAGTAGTTCAGATGCCGAAAGGATTTTTATTATTCAAAAGCGCGTGTTACGGATAATCCTAAAAATGAAGAGTAGAGAATCGTGCAGGGGAAAATTCAAGGAAAATAAAATGTTAACTTAATTTTTTAAAAAACAGGTATTTGTTCACAGAAATGTCTTCACAACATAACCAATAAACAAGAACTGAGGATTATTCCTATTCGATATACAGAGAAAGGTGCCTTTTATAATTATATTAAAATGTATAATAAATTGCCTGCTGATATAAGAATAATTACAGATATAAGTAATAATTTTCAAAAAGAAAATTTTCAATTTATTAATAGATCTGGAATCATATACTGTAAATGAGTATTTTAATAATAATAGCTTGTAAGGATGAATTGATCTCTGAAATTTATTATATAGGTATTTCTTTTTTCTATATGGATAGTTATAAAGTTGTTAGAGCTGTAATAGCAAAGCTCTGTTGACGTTATTTTCATTAATGTTACTAGATCTATGTGAGTGTTCTTGAAAATAAAGATATTATTATTATTATTATTATTATACCGAGCGATCCAGAATAATTGAAGCTGAC
>NW_019417150.1:115380-127556 GCF_000390285.2 Anoplophora glabripennis
TCACCTAACTTTATCGGTTTCTGAGTTATTTGCATTTAAAAGTTTCAATGTATTTTGTGGTGATTTTCTTTCAAGCGTCGATATTGCTATTTCTTTTCTAAGTAGGCTTGTGTCAAATTTTCATGTCAATAAATATTAGCGTATTTTGCATGCGTGTGATTTTATTATTCGTTCAAAATTGTTAGTTAGTGCTCAAAAAATGCCACGACATAATAATTTTTCAAACAGTGAGATGCGTGATATGATTTGTGTTTTTGCCCAGGCTAATTTTAATGGACATGCGGCGGCCCGAAGATATGAACACATGTACCCAAATAGATTGCAACCTAATTATAAACTATTTAGAAATCTTTACAACCGCTTAGGCGAATCTGGATCTTTTCGACCAAAAAGTAACCATGGTACTCCAAAATCGATCACAGTCGATGAAGAAGAGGAAATTTTAATTCGTGTTTCAGAAAACTCCGGTATGAGTACTCGTCGGTTAAGTGCGGCAACGGGGGTAAGCCAATCGTCCATTTGTAGAATTTTGAAAAAAGAAATGCTCCATCCATATCATTATACTCCGGTTCAGCAGTTATTGCCTCAAGATTTACCAGCTCGCCTACAATTTGCTCAGTTTGTACAAAATATGCAAATGGAAAACCCAGATTTCCTCAATAGGATTCTATTTACCGATGAGGCGACATTTACTAGACGGGGAGTTTTCAATTGGAAGAACAATCATTTGTGGGATTCCGAAAATCCGCATGCTGTAAAAGAAAAACATTTTCAGCATGAGTTTAAGGTGAATATTTGGTGTGGTTTAATTTCTGGTTTTTTCATAGGACCTTTTGAATTATCACCCAATCTAACTGGACCTCATTATTTAAACTTTCTTCAACATAATTTAAACGAGCTTCTAGATGATGTACCACTCGCTTTAAGAGAAAGTATGTGGTTTATGCACGACGGTGCGCCACCACATTTTGCCTTGCCGGTACGCCAGTATTTAAATGAACATTTTCCTCATCGGTGGATTGGCCGTGGGAGTGAATTTTGTTGGCCACCGAGAAGTCCAGACTTAAACCCTCTGGACTTCTCAGTATGGTCAAACTTGAAGGATGTGGTGTATCGGGAAGAAATTAATTCTGTTGAGGAGTTGCGGCAGAAAATACAAGTAGCCGCGAATGCATTTAAAAATAATAGGGACATTTTGTTTAATATTCAGAGACATTTAAGAGAGTGTATAGTAAAATGTATTGAGGTAGGTGGTGGACACATCCAGCATTTGATTTAAGGTTTGTTATTATTACTATTATCAATAATTGAGAATAAAAAATCACCACAAAATACATACATTGAAACTTTTAAATGCAAATAACTTAGAAACCGATGAAGTTAGGCGACCTAAACAAGAGTACATTTTTTATGTAGAATTGAACGTTCTTTTAGATTTTAACTGTTCTTAATCATAGCTGAACAGATAAAAAAAATATGTTTTGATTTACCTAAATAATATGGCGAAACTAGCGCCCTCTAGGAGCAACATCAAAATAAGCTTCAAATTCGTAATTCTCACACAAAAAACCCAATACTACCAATTTTCAGAGTCATGCTATTAAAACTTTCTCAATTATTGAGAAATTTCAGAATAAAATTTAAACCTTGGTCACCCTGTATTTCTTAGACCAGCGACATTCGTATAAGACATGATAAGCTCGAATATAATATTTTGATGTCTAGTATCTCCAACTTATTGTTGACCCATTCTTTCTGACTCACCCTGTATATCCACAGCCCCTCATCTGCCTATCTTCCCCCACTTCTCGACCGCGTACTCGCGTTCGGCCGTTTTTGAGCATGTTTCGAGAAATTGTCCACCTATTTCACATCATTTTATCGGAAAATTAGAATATACGTTTTGTAGTATTATACTTCTACTTTTAAAATCCGGCTGAAAAATTAAAATCGGACCACCTCCAACGCATCCAGAAATTTTGCAAAATTCAAATTGCAATTGTGCCAAAGATAATAGTCCAACAGCGCCTGCTTTGTACACACTTAAAGTACATATAATTTACTATTTTTGTGCACAGCTTAAAAAATGACAGAGTAATGAATTTAAAAAAAAAAAATGCCAAATTTTACGATTTTTCCGGATTTTCTTCATTTCCAATTATCCAATCAGATCGATCGACCTCTCATTTTATTCGTATTTCGTTTCTCTACAAATCTATTGATTGGTCTACTTGTAAAATTAAATTGAGTTAAGTATATGGTATGTACCTACAATTTCCGTTTGGTTGTGCAATTTAAATTTATTTTTAATTTTATATAAATTTTATAATTTAGGTATAATTCTATATTGAAAATGCATTGTGTTTGTTTGTTTAATACGCAGAAATAAGAGTTGAAGCAGCATTCCTCATCGCCTGCTTTTAACAGTTTACAATATGCATCGCCCAGTGCATGATTATAACGGTTCTTTGTTAATATTTGTTTAGTACTTGTAGAAAATGTTTCCTATGTATGATACAGTATGTATTTTATTGGAAACACCATTTTCCAGATGGAAAATCGAGGACAAAAAGGATTTTTTAAATTGCGAGAGACCTGTGCCTTATTCTCTCGATATGGAAAAAAGGGGAAGACAAAAGACAACGTGTATGTTCGAAAGTTTCGGAATGAATGGTAATCGGAGTATAAGTGGTTATACTCTAACTTCTTAATGAATTAATTTACAGATAGTTTTATTTGATATATACACACAATTTCCATGTATTCTACATGCACCTGCAGTTTCTTGGTTAATTTTTTCTACACCCTATCCACTGCTTATCATTTCACTTACCAATATTTTTACACAATTTTGTTAAAAGCAACAGATTTTCTTGTTCGACTGAAATTGCCTTATTTAACCAGACAAACATATCAGTCACATAAATTTGGATATCATGTGCTTTCATTTCAATAGGAGCTGGTTTGCCAGAAGGTCCACCTTTATTCAAGGCGTTTATAAATTCACTAACCAAAATACTTCGCCTGCATATGCAATATTCATCAATAACATATCTGCAAAATATTAAAGTTATTAATGATACTAGTTTGATATGAACACTATAATGAAACACGTGTAACGTTAAATCATGAGGCGTTAGCCGAGTGATTTAGTTACACAAGTTTCATTAACAAAGTTCATATCGAACGTGTATCATTCAAAATTTAATCTATGACGGTCCAAATAAATTTTATTTGTAGATTTGATTTATTTTAAAATATCAGAAACGTGATAAATTGAAATGCAAAATTATTAGGTGCTCTTATTTGACGATGTCATGGTAACCACAGTTATTGATTGTTTTAAATTTGACTCTGACAACTTTATTATTGACGTCCAATTTTGTGTCATACGTTCAGTTTTAGTGAAAAAGTATATTAATATAGGTGATACTGTCCCTTCGGATATCGAAGACATTGTGCAAAGTCTTGTCAATACCCTACTTCCCGAAAAATCAAGACAGATGTATGAGCAAAGTACGTCTATTTAATTGTGTTTCTAAAAAGAAAATCGGAAGGATTTTGGGCAAAAAAATCTGATTCAAACAAAAAAATATATCTCAATTTTTGCTGGAAGCCGACGATAGAACTATTTTATGATAAAAGTTGCATTGATAGTGGGGCTTGCAGGTGCTTGCAGGCATACTGAATTGACAAATTTGCACCTACAAAGTGTTAAAGATGAAGGGCAATGCATTCATATTATTATTCCGTTTACGAAAACAAAGATATCACCACATTTTTTTATCACAAATGGAAACATTGAAGAAATATATATGGTGGAAATAGTTCGAAGATATACATATAGTGATGAGGCCAAGCAATACAAATCACTCGATTTTTTGTGGGGTACAGAAATGGAAGCATCGAGCAGCCAGTTGGCATTAATACTTTTGGCAAAACGTGTAATATAGCATTGTTTCTGGGTCTTCCAAATCCTCAACAATATACTAGACATTGTTTTCGTAGATCATCTGCGTCGCTGCTTGCAGATTCATGAGTCGATTTATTAACTGTTAAGAGGCATGGTGGTTGGCGCTCTAACACAATGGCAGAAAGCTATATAGAAGATTTCAAAGAAAATAAGAAGAAAGTAGCCTCTAATATTTTGGGTAACGTTTCAGACATTGATGGCCCTTCAACAAGTTCAAATACTCGGGAAGTAAACTTACTTTCTTAAAATACAGCCCACTTATCATCTGCTGGAATTAATTTAATAAATTCTTCAGAAGTTGTAATTAATGTTTACAATAAATAAATGTTGAATTTTTTATAGTTAATAATAAGTAAAAGTGGTGATTAACTTTGTTTTTGTTTATTTTTTACTCTAAAATTTGCATGCCATTATGAATTCATAAAGGTACTGATTGTGACAGTGTTATTATGAAGGCCATAAATTGCCCATAATGGCATTCAAATGAGGATGCTAAATGTGTCATTATGACACCGTCACAGATTAAATTAATATAAAACATTAAAAATTATATTACGTGTTAATGATCTTCAATATTTTCGTAAAAGTAACCCAGTTGCGTGGGTTGTATTTCTCTAAATACAATTGTTATGTATCACAAAGTGATCTTGAAAATTGAGACCTCAATTGTAATATCAGAATTTTAGCTTATCTGTGTTCCAAACGCATTAAGAATAATTCCGTTGATATTACAGGACAAAATATGTATTGATTGTATACCGATTGCAAAAGTGCAAGTAACATAAACATGTTATTTAACTACAAATTACTGAACTTTAAGTGATTGTGCCAATAACTAACAAGCAGAGGAACTTTGAAATAGTTATACAGAATCATGATCCCATAATCTAAATTTTGGTTATGTCGATTTTATGATTATCCAAACGAATATTTTTCGCAATATGTATAGCTGTATGGAGTGATCAATATATCTTAGGTAATACATTTTTCTTGAGAGTAACTGAACATAATTACATTATGAAAACTGTTCTGAATCCAGTGACTGTTATTCGAATGCAGAAAAAAGTGGAGCTTTAGTAATTTTTCGAGAACCATATCCCTGTCTTAATGCTGCTGGAAATAAATGTTTCAACTGTTTTCGAGATATTAATAGTTGAAAATTGCTTTCCTGAAATTCTATGCCTTGATCTTGAAATACTTTTCTTCAAAATTAACTCATCTAAAGTTATTTTGCAAAATGGATGTTTATGTGACAATTGTTACAAACAGCATTTGTGTTCAGCTAATATAGAATCCCTTGTTAAAAATGTTACTTTGCAGAATGAATCAAATTTATCTGAACATTTACCAATTTTGTAAAAATGTTAATAAATTGTCACATAAAATTTGATTGTTCCTGCAAAATATACTTTTTTCATATAATTAGGACGAGAATTTCAGGAATATTTTAACTGATATCTCAACCGTTTCTGAAATACAGAAAATTGTACACTTTGTTTAATTAATGATTTAAAAAACAATCTATTTTCATTCTTCCATAGCAAAAGATATTTACTTAGAAATAACATATATTTCAAAAAGAACTTCACTTCTACTTTTGAGATGAAAAAGATTGTTTTTCGAAACGTTAACTCATTAGATGATGAGTGCAATTTAATTGTGCATATTTTTATTATTCTACTTTTTTTAGTTCAAATCTTTGATTTCATAAAAACTAATCTGATTATTTTGAAGCAATGGTTTATTTTCTTCACAGATGGCAAATCCGCAAAAAAAAATAAAAAATTATTCACTTCACAAAAAAAATTAGGAAGTTTTTTTTTCAAAATACATTTTTAACAGTAACAAATTATTGGTCTGAAAATGTTATTTTATTTTATTTTTTTTTTTGGGAACTATACTTGTTATTACTTTTTTTATTGTACTTTAAACAAAAAAGTTAACCACATAATTCTTAGGGAAAATTGAACATTAATTAGTTTTAGTTAGTTTCGAAAGATGGTAGTAGCTATATTATTTTATTAAATAAATGATAGAAGAATAGTGAATTAGTCAATATAGTTATTTCCGATTCAAAATGTTCGTTCGGAAGTGGAGCAAAGATTTTATTATTGTATGGAAGTGGAGGGAAACCAATTTCAATACTTAAACATTCTTTTGTTAATTGATATTTTGTCTTATTCTTCAAGTGATGATTTTATTGTCATATCCAAACCAAAATTTAAGAAGTCTTATGTCGTCGTAAGCAAAATTGAAAAAGCTTTAAAATGAGGTGTCACTCAACATAGGGTGTCATTTAAGGTTTAAGGGTATTTTACACCCCTGTCTAAGGGATAGCTTCCAAGACACCAAAACTTACACCATCACGTGCCCCTCTTCAAAAGAAAATCGACGTCTCGTTTTTTTGTTTTTTTTTTAATTCCAATATATTCCAGGTGGGAAGTTTTAATTGGAACACCCTGTATTTTAAATGAAGATATATATTTTTGTTTTGTGATATTCCTTATTGCAGATATTTTTTAGTCTTGTATTAATCATTTTATTTTTAAAATTAGTTCAGTTTCACACTATTTCTTTTACTGTATAAACTCATACAAGTAAATAGTTTTGGTGTAGTGCAATAATGTTGGGGGGGGGTCTTCCATAAAATATTTTAGAGGGTCCCAAGTGACTAAGTTCGCGCCCGCGGAGAAACTATTACCTAAATAATGGAAGTCTATCCTGCATCCTTAACATTGAATTTGCAATTAGTTCTGTTAGTTCCGGATTATCTACATATCTGCAGTGACTTTGTGTCCACCTATATACCTTTTCTAAAGCTTCTTCCTAAAACAAAAAAGTAAAAAATAATGAAAGAATATTTACAGATACATTTTTTTTGTGTCATTTAAAGTATTAAAATACTAGTTAATAAATAAAAAAATAAATACACTACTGGAAAAAATAAAAGGGAAAAAAATCGGACATTTTTTAGTGACTTTTGACAAACTGTATCTTAGTGAAAAATGGTCCTATCGAGATTAAAAAAAGAGATTTTGAAGCTTCAAGTAAAGAAACAAAAAGTGAATATAATACAATGGCGCATAACGACCTATTTTATTTGTAATAATATACAGTGATATTTTTTTTTGGCAAATAGAGATCAATGATACCCACACCTCCGCCACTGGTAAGTTTCTAAAGCAGGTAATTTTTTGTTTCATACCTATTGTCATATCGAGGGCTGAGAACCATAAGGTTCCAAGCGACAATTTGTACAAATTGTGTTTTTTCACAGAAACCTGTTCTCTGAAATATTCTACACAGACAGCTGTAAAAATTTAATTAATATGTCGGTAGATGGTGGTAAAATCAACAAAGAAATATAGTTTCAAGTACACATTACGCTTTCGTGTTCGAACCATATAGTTCTAAGTGTTAAAGTGTATTGTGTGTGTTAAAGTAACGTTGTTTATTCTTGATGTCCTCTGTTTCTGATAGCGAATCTTGGGAGGATTTTTGCAGCTCCGGCTCAGAATATCTTCCCGAAAATATTGCTTACAAATGGATGCCATTACAAGATCAAGAATATATGAAATGTCTAATTTCTGAATTTAAAAAGAAATAAATTTAATATTGTTTCATCTTTGTTTGTATTACTGTTGTGTTCTTGTGCAAATGTTTTCTAAAATTGTAAATTTAAAATGTCAAATAATGTTTTTCCATTTTTTCCTACCTAATTACTACCATATATTCATTTATTGTAACATCTTGTTCAAGTTATCGAAATAAAAGTTATTTAAAATATAATGGGTTTATTTCCACCAAAAATTAGGTAGGTAAATAAGACTACCAAAGAAGATCTTCTATCGAGTTTATTTTCATAGGAATTGATCATAATATTATAGTGTCATAAGGTTTCAAGTACAGTGTTTACAGTGCCACAAGGTTCCAAGTACAACTGCACTTTTACAAAAAAATCAATAAATTAAGCATTTATAGTTCAATTACAGCATCTTATTATGTGTTTCTAATTTTTTAGATTGTTACGCAAAAACTTATATCACATTCTACAATTCCCAATTCTGTTAGAACAGTTTTCTACAACATCACAGTTTAAACTTCATCTCCTGAATATTTTTATAAATGTCGCTTGGAACCTTATGGTTCTCAGCCCTCGATATGTACTAAATATGCATACCGAATTTGATTAAATTATCTTAAACGGTTTAGAAATTAAAAATTAAAAACTGACTTTTTTTAATTTTTGACATGCTGTAGCTGAACATTGTCTGTCCCACATTTATATAACAAAAAATCCTTATTTTTGGCCATAGAATATGCACCTGGATTTTTGACCTTTACTTAAGAAACACTCTGTATTAACATGTCTGCTAGCTGCGACGAGTACCGACTGAAAAAAATATATATTAAATATCTTTGGATACTTGTATGAAACATTTTTAATTGAAATGTTACTGGTAGAAATCAAGGAGGAATAGGCTCTAGTCCAGTTTGGCTTTAAGAAGGACAAAGATACACTGGAAAATGTCAGACTTGCCAAACTTAAAAATAATGAATTATACGGCAGAAAATAGTTATGCATATTTATTCCTCTTGATGACCAAAATGCCTTTAATACAGCAAGGTGGAATGGAGTCCTGGATATTTTAAAGAGAAGGGGGAATAGTGACTATATTGCAGAGATTATGAAAAACTATCTAGAAAACCGAATTATATGGGTCTAAACATGAAGTTATTGGGGGTACAGAGTTTGGTGTCTAGGCTGCAATTGTGGAATTTACTGTTACTCATGATACCAAATATCCAACACTGCACATAAATTCCCTTATTACGCATCCCTCTTTAATTTCATTAACAATTTGTTCTAAACAGGCCGCCCTGGGCAATTGCTCCTTACTCCTTTAGGAAAATACATCCCTGCACTTACTTGGTGTAAAATCATTTGCTCCATTGTATCCAAAGCCATTGTTTGAAGACCAGATCGCATAAGTATTCTCGAATTGTTATGTATCTCTTGAATTTTATCCAATGCAGAAAAAGTAGCATGTGTTAAAGAAAGGCTTTTTTTGTTTCCATACAAAATTAATAAATCATCAGATGAGAGTTGAAATTTGTTCAAAAAAGAAGATGAAATTTTTTGTTGTATAATCATTTTGTTCCTAAAATCAAACAAAATTATATTTTAATTTATACATTCATCTTTTTAAAGAATGTGAACGAAAACCAATTACTGATATTTACCTTCCACTCTGTAATGCACTCGTTTCTTGTAATAGCAACCTAGTCTGCTGTTTGGAGTTTTGTAATTTACAAGTTATTTCTTTGACACAATTACTCATTTCCGCAATCTGGTTATATATTGAGGTAAACGAGTCTTTCACTATCGAAAATGATGACAAGAGATTTACATTTATATCTAAACTTCTTTTTTCTATTTTACTTCGTAAATCTCTCCGAGCTTGTATCGTATTTTCTGGATAAAATGTCGACAGTTGTTTCAGTGCCTCCAAGGTTCCCTACAAAATAATAAAGTGATATTTTATGTATACCTCATAAACAAATTATTGCAATAATAAATAAATTCAATATTTGAAAGGGGCTAAGAGAAATTTTTTAAAATCTCCAATGTATTTTATGTGCATAACATTCAATATTACTAGGTTTATTGATTAACTTATGTTGTTCCCTATTTATATACAGGGTGAGTCAGTTTTTTGTAGACAAACTTTAACAGGAGATAGAACACATGTTTTTAAAAAGAAAAGTTCCTATAAACATATGTCGTAGAAGACTTCATTTCCGAGATACAGGGTGTTGAATATAATTTTTTTTTCTCGAATTTTCATTATAACTTATAAATGAATTCTTAGATTTTTTTCATGTTTGGGGGATAATGCCTATTGATTAAGGGGCATAAAACAAGCAGTAAGAATGTTCAAAAACTTGCACAGTGGCGGAGTGGAGGGGGTGCTCAACCCCTTTCTTAAACAGAACATCTACGCCAATGAATATTCTTTTAAAAAACTGTTATTTTCATTATCTACATACAGTTTAACAAAAATAATGTCCCTTCTTCTGTTTCGAAATTCCTGTGCGTTTCCGAGTTATTTTGATTTTTAGTGTTTGATGTGGTACTAAATTAATTTATTTATTATCAATTATCGGCTAAATATTTAATTGTATTAACGAAACCTACCTAAATATGGTTTATTAAGGATTCTAAAAAGCCGAAATCTCATATTCTTTATCTCTTTCCAATGTAGTTAAAATAAATATTTGTTATATCAAGCCATACTCAAATACAAGACTTTTATAAATTGAAATCTGTTTAGTAGGTACACTAATTTTAACAATCCTTATTTATTATGTGCTGCGTACTAATGTACTGCAACTAAATTACAAAAAAAAACATTGATGTTAATGTTTATGGAGAAATTTTTTGAATTTAGAACAATATTTAAGTAACAACTTCTTAAAACTTTTTGACAACTGCACAATAATGTATTGTATGTATGTAATGTAACAGATTTCAACTTATAAAAGTCTTGTATTTGAGTATAGCTTGATATAACAAATATTTATTTTGACTACATTGGAAAGAGATAAAGAATATGAGATTTCGGCTTTTAGAATCCTTAAAAAACCATATTTAGGTAGGTTTCGTTAATAGAATTAAATATTTAACAGATAATTGATAATAAATAAATTATTTAATTTAGTACCACATCAAACTCTAAAAATCAAAATAACTCTTAAACGCACAGGAATTTCGAAACGGAAGAAGGGACATTATTTTTGTTAAACTGTATGTAGATAATGAAAATAACAGTTTTTTTAAAAAATAGTCATTGGCGTAGAAGTTCTGTTTAAGAAAGGGGTTGAGCACCCCCTCCACTCCGCCACTGTGCAAGTTTTTGAACATTTTTATCGCTTGTTTTATGCCCCTTAATTAATAGGCATTATCTCCCAAACATGAAAAAATCTAAGCATTCGTTTATAAATTATA
This sequence comes from Anoplophora glabripennis, assembly GCF_000390285.2. Lineage (NCBI taxonomy): Eukaryota > Metazoa > Arthropoda > Insecta > Coleoptera > Cerambycidae > Anoplophora > Anoplophora glabripennis. The sequence goes on from NW_019417150.1 coordinate 126,363, forward strand.
ATGAAAATTCGAGAAAAAAAAAATATATTCAACACCCTGTATCTCGGAAACGAAGCCTTCTACGACATATGTTTATAGGAACTTTTCTTTTTAAAAACATGTGTTCTATCTCCTGTTAAAGTTTGTCTACAAAAAACTGACTCACCCTGTAGATATAGCCCCCTATTTAGATTTAATTTAGCTCTATAATTAGAATTGCTTCCATTAGGATAATTTTTCAAAATACAAATCTCAATATTTGAGCTCAATTAAGACTTCAGCTTTTATGCGAGTTTTCCACTAAACAAACAGTAGTTTATGTTGTGTTTGTGTTTTTTATAGAACCTGAAAAACAAAAACAAAACAGAAACAAACCCAAAACTCTTATTTCCATCAAGCGGGCTACATTTTGTTCGAGTTTTGCTTTTGTTGAGAAAAGGAAGGCACCAAAAAAAAACTACAAATATAAAGGTGTTCCTTAAAAAAACCTGTTTGGTTTATATCTCCATCACGATACTCTAGCGTTTTAAATAAAATTTTTAATTTGGCATCTCCCCAAAGTAAAAAAATTGTGGTTTATATTTCCTTTATGATAGTCTAGTTTTTAATAAAATATTCATCAATTTGGTTTGGTTCCAAAGTGAAAAAAAGTTACTTTTGATATCACCTAAGTCATTGGAAAATCTACTTTAGCATAGTAAGAAAAAACAATGTATCTGTTACAGTGCACTAATTTTTCTACTATAAATTAAAAGATAGAAATTAATTACTTGATCATCCTGAAATACAGTTTCTAATACTTTATTTAGCCGTTTAGAAAGAATATGTTCATTTTCTTTTAAAATCATATTTAAAATGTAAACCGTAAACCCTAAAAATAACACACACAATATAATTTACTTCACTGTCACATCAGACCATAGAAAATATACGTTAGTACTATATTTTCTATGCATCAGACTATGCATCAGACTTCAGTTCAGATCAGTGTCAGGACTGTCAGGAGAGATGTCAGAGTATCATCTGAGCTAGTGGTGGGCAAGATCCGCGGTTAAACACAGACGCGCCATTATTCCATGGCTAGAAATTGGCCTCAATGATTTGGGATCGAGGGGGATTATCCCTCTTTATCATGCCTCATCTCGTGTACGCCTGGACAGCCTTCGTAGGTGGGCCCCATCCGTCGTCTACCCCGACCGCAAATGCGGCCGGTGT
>NW_019417151.1:0-2305 GCF_000390285.2 Anoplophora glabripennis
CATGGCGCCCAACGTGGGGCTCGATTCGAACTTCCGATGTCTCCACCGAGGGCCCATGTCAATATGGCCGATACAAACGATCATGCTCCACGACAAAGGGAATAAGGGATTTAACAATTTTGGTAATGTCACGCGAGGCTGTCGTAACTACAAACCTTCTTTGAAACATACATGTACAGTGTGCGTTAATGTTCGCAAAAGTCCACAAGCCGAATTAATATTTCTATTTTTGATAAAATTTAAATGAAAACCTTCTCATGAACGTTAGTTTTTCGGTAATATTGCAAATGCAACTAAAAATTTCCAGAATAATTTAAAGCGTTTGACCTTAAAAATTTTAAAATTTTCACCTGCAGCGTTTTTTTTTTCTTTTTGACCCAATATAACGTACACCAAATTTAGTTCAAATACCTCCGTTACTTCAGAAGATTTACAGTAAATATATTTTCGTTGTGCTATCTGCTCCTGAAGTTTCATAGATTAAAACTGAGACACCCTGTATATACAGAGTGATATCACTTTAAATGCAGAAACTGGAGGAATAGATTAGTTGCCAACAAATAAGTGGAGTTTGCTCTATAAACATTTTTCCTGGAGGAAGTGGTATTCGAGATACAGGGCGTTCTAGTTTCCAAAAAAAATTATATTTTCTTTCATATCTTCATATTGCACTAAACGATTAGAATGAACTTACTACAGCGTATTCACTTAATTAGACCTTTTATTGAATGTAATATTAACCTCGTGACATTAACCAGTAGCGTTCTACTGAAGGTACTGCTCCGTTTTGCCAAGGAAAAAATACGACTCTGCCGGTTATTTATAAAAATAATGTCAAATTCAGATACTATAATGTTAAGTGAATGAAAAGTGTTTCTTGGTGTTTTTTAATAGTCCATTTAGGAGATAATTAACTTATTTGCCGATCATAATACGCAAATTTAGTCCACAGGATAATTGTAATCTCCTCTGGAAAAATCATGTCATGATAAGTTCCTCTATAAATAGCCTTATTATCGGTGCGGAAAAACTTGAACATTTTGAACAATTGTTATAGGACTCGTTACTTAGGTACCTAATTACTTACTCGACCTATATTATATGTTATTTTATTATTTCCAGAAATAAAATTATCTCTACAAAAAACCGCCAGATGCATATTCACTTCTTGGAAAAAATTAGCGGATGCTTTAGTAGCACGTCACTGTATAAAACCAGGAGGTTTTCATCAAATAAACAGATTAAATTATTAGGAAAATTCAATAAAACGTAAAAACAAGCCCAAATATCTCCTAAACGGCTGTACTAGGTATAAAAACTCCAAAAAACATTTTTCATTCATTTAACGTAACAGTACCTGAATATAACATTTTTTCTATAAAAAACCGCCAGTAGCGTATTTTTTTCTTGTTAAAATGGAGCGGCACCTCCAGTAGTGCGCCACTAGTTAAAGCTACGAAATTAATATTACATTCAATAAAAGGTCTAATTAAGTAAATACGCTGTAGTAAATTTCATTCCTTCAGTGCATTATGAACATATGGCAGAAAATATATATTTTTTTGTAAACTTTAACACCCTGTATCTCGAATACCGAGATGCAGGAAAAAATTATAAAGCAAACTACTTATTTTTCGGTAATGAATCTAGTCCTACAGCTTCTGTATTTAAAGTGAAATCACCCTGTATATAACACTTTTTAAAATGGTTTTAAAATATTTTAAGTACCTACTGTATAAAGTATTTACTTCTTTGGATTGTATTTATATTACTTATTCAAATTTAAATATTCACATTTGATACTGAAACTTCAATTTTTAATAAAATTGAATTGAAGTATGTTATTAAACTTGCATACTGGCCATTAACAAAATTCTAAATAGAACACTTGAATCCTTTTATATTTTATTTTTACTCGTATAAGTACTAAAAATAGAATATATTTTCCATTTGCTACACAATTTATGATTTCTGCAGTAAAATTATTAAAGTACTAAGATATTAACTTCATATATTCTAGCAGTAAAGTAATACTATAACTTACGTTGAAAACAGAAGTTAGTAAACTAAACTCATATCTAAAAATCCTCTCACGCTGAGCACATATCACAACACAATTCGATTTAAAAAATGATACCTACGTCTATTTTTTAGAAGTAAATATTTGAACAAACTTAAGTACTGTAAGGACGATCACAAATATGCAAAGCTGAACATATGAACTTTAATAAATCAATAATTAAATTCGTACATGTGTTTATGTACATATATAAACATATATTTATATTTATATTATATATATATA
>NW_019417151.1:2420-4049 GCF_000390285.2 Anoplophora glabripennis
ATATATATGTATATGTATATATGTATGTATATGTATATAAATTTCACATAAACACACTATGTTTTAACAATTTCTGGATCTCTCTATTCAGCCTGCTATGTAGTAAGAGTGGGGATTCTGCTCAGCTAAGGAGGCTTAAAATAAATCAAGGAACTGCTGGGTACGTTTCGCACAAAAATTCTCTACGAAATAGTAATTATCAAAAAATTTGCTGACTATAATATTATTGTATTATACTATACGGTTTTTTATATTATATACAGGGTGGTCCGAATTTTATGCAGGAAACTTCGAGGGTAGATAGATCTCTTTAAAATAATCGGTGTTTGCCTTATAAACATTGGTCTGGAAAGGCCCCGTTTTAGAGATACAGAGTGTTGAAGTTGTTAAAAGAAATTCATTTTTTGTTTATATTTCTGGAATCTATTAACCGATCTCAATAAAATTTGGTACAGATCATGTATGATAGTAGGCCTTGCATTCCCTAAAATATGAGCTCTAAAGGATCAACCAGTGGTGTACAAGTGGACAATGTCACCTCCTTTCTTATAAAAAAAAAACCTACGCCACTGTATTTTTTACAAGCTATTGTAACGGATTTATATTCTAATGTACAAAATACTTAAAAAAGATAACTTGAATTTTTTCCCAAAAGTTCACCATTCTTAAGTTACTTATACCAATACAATCCCCTTGTGGCAGATACTTCTAAACATAATATTACAAGAATATTTATGTTTATGCATAAAAGTGAGTGCAATTTGTAAGCACATCAACAAAATTCTTTATACTCGTCGCTTTCATCTTTTTGGATAAAATGATATTTGGAAAATCACGACGGCGGCGGCGCAATGAAAGGCATAGAAATGATGACACTTGACGATGACCTTCGGCTAAGTACACGAAGAACATCTCGGCAACTTGGGGTGAGTAAATCGAAAATTTGAAAAGTTCTACATAATCCAGAATTCTTACTAGAAATACTTTGGACCGATGAGGCTACGTTCACAAGGCGAGGGGTAGTGAATTTTCACAATATTTGGTCACAACCAATTTTCTGTGAAAGTGTGGCTCGAAATAATAGGCCATTCAGTGATATATAATTTTAAACTTTTTCTTTCATTTTCTGATAGTATTTAACCACCTAAATGTATCTTAAAAAAATTAGGTCAATAGGATTAATAAGTAGTGATATATTTAATTCTGAATTTGTAAGACCTTTAAAAAGGTCAACACTGCGAGAGAACAGGTAATGACGTCACGATACCGGCCACTCGCCAGCAGTCGGAGAGATAAATCTCATTTTATACGGCTTCTAAGAAAGAGACGACAGTCTGTTTTCGGCTGCCTCGTCTAAACTGATGTGTAGATATTTGCTATACTTTTACCTATATTATATATCTATATTTTTAAGTGTATAAATAGAAAGTGTATAAGAGATATACATCAAGTCTTGTTGAAATGCATTTTTCACACAACATATTTATTATAAACATAGAATGTCTTGGAATATCTAAATACATTTTCGGATTTTTCTCAATGACGTAATTTTGCCTTCCATTTTGTGTACAAATGTACCCAACGTACTAGACTCGGTACTTGTGGATGTATGCGACGACGTGTATGTGC
>NW_019417151.1:4860-10646 GCF_000390285.2 Anoplophora glabripennis
ACTATTGCAGCCGCAAAAGCCCCTATCTCCGTGTACTGGGTCACGTGCCTGATCAGCCAATAAAAACAAAGGACGCATATAATTGTTCGCTGTCCACACATTGTGTATATGAGGTTGCATATATTAAGGAGCGTAGCTCGCGTCGCAATAAATAATAATATAAGCTCCTAGATTTATTTTAGCGCGAGTACATTTGGATTCTTTAAATATTTTGTTGATATTTAATATGATTAAATACATAAAATTTTATGTGTTCTGCAGCTCCGCAGCTCTTATGGTAAAACCGCCACTGACTTTTACCTATATTATATACCTATATTTTTAAGTGTATAAATAGAGACTGCATAAGATATAAACATCAAGTCTTGTTGAAATGTATTTTTCACACAACATATTTATTATAACATAGAATGACTCGGAATACCTAATTACATTTTCGGATTTTTCTCAATGACGTAAATGGTTCGCTTTTCTACATTTTCTTTTGCGTTCCATTTTTGTACAAATGCACCCAACGTACTAGACTCGGTACTTGTGGATGTATGCGACGACGTGTATATGCTAGTAGTACTTTGACTAGTATTTGAAGCAACTCAGAACCACTCTCTTTTTCTTTGGTTGCCCGTCCAGGGGGTTGTAAAATATTATTATTTAAATAAATTACTTATAGGTCCCTGTCGCCACGTATTTCGAAATTTTTGTGGACGGGAACGTTTGGATGGGGTAGAAATTTTTTATTTCGGCATAAATTTGAAAATTCTGCTCTAAATGTTCAAATAATAATATTTGTAACCCCCTAGACGGGCAACCAAAGAAAAACGAGGGTGGTTCTGAGTTACTTATAGGTTCCTCTCGCCGACGTATTTCGAAATTTTTTGTGAACGGGTACGTTTAGATGGGGTAGAAATTTTTTTTTCGGCATAAATTTTAAAATTCTGCTCTAAATGTTCAAATAATAATATTTACAACCCCCTAGACGTACAACTAAAGAAAAACGAAGGTGGCTTTGAGTTGCATGCCGTGGCTGGGGAAACCGTGGATAACATCACACAAACTTCGATCCTGAGGTACTTTTGCAGCCTGGAACTATACAATATTTGTACAATCTTCGGTTTCGACCCATTTAGACATAAAAACAGTGATTAACGAAACTGCCAAGCGAACCACACACCGTATATATTAACACAGAATGGGATGAGAGCGAACGCGAGCGCGAGCGGAGTGCTCTGCTACACGTAACGGTATTATGACGTCAGGCAATGGTTGCTCAACGTTTTTCCGCGCTCTGTTTTCATTAATTTATTTCACACATTTCTCGTTGAAACAAAAAATTGATTTTTGGCATACTAACTAATTAAAGGGTAAACTTTTAGAATATGCAAAAAAAATCTACTGAATGGGCCTATTCGGACCTTTCTTCTTGTCACGCCATCTAAATTCCCAGTCATTCCTAAACTTTCTAGAAAACCATCTATTTGAATTATTAGAGGATGTTCCATTAAATATAGCACAAAATAGCTAGATACAAATGAATGGTGCTCCTGCGCATTTTAGGAGAATAATACAAGAATGACTTAATGAAAATTATATGTGGCGATGGATAGGTTGAAGACCAAATGCCAATGTCAACCATAATGGTGCAGAGAATCCAGTGTCTTGGCCAGCCAGATCGCCAGATCTAAACCCCCTGGACTTCTATGTATGGGGTTACCTATCTGAAAAGTAAAGTTTATTCTACTCCAATAGATACAAGACCACAACTACTGCAGCGAATAGAAGAGGGATTAGTTAGGTAATTCCATTAATCATTAATAGAAGTTGTCAGAAATGTATCGATGTGGATGGTTCGCAATTTTGAACAATTGCTGTAAATACATAACGTTAATTTCGTTTCTTGTTTAATTGTTGTTGCTTGGTAAATGTATTTTTATTATTTTGATTTAAATTGTTCTTATTTGTAAAGATAGTGGATTAAGCCTCCAGGGGAAACTAAAACACACTAGGAACACTACCTCACAGGTGATGTGGAAATAATTTTGTTGATCTGCTTACAATTTGCACTTACTTTTAAGCATAAACATAAATATTCTTGTAATAATGGTTTGAAGTGTCTGCCAGAAGGGGATTGTATTGGTATGAATAACTCGAGAACGGCGAATCATAGGAAAAAAATTCAAGTTACCTTTTTTACGTATTTAGTGCATTAGAATATAAATCCGTTACAATAACTGGTAAAAAAAATAGAGTGGCGTAGTTTTTTTTTGTAAAAGGAGGACGACCCCTGTCCAGTTGTACACCACTGGTTGAACCTTTAGAGCTCATATTTTAAGGAATGCAAGACCTACTGTGATACATTATCTGTACCAAATTTTATTTAGATCGGTTAATAGATTCCGGAGATATAAACAAAAAATCATTTTTTTAACAACTTTGACACCCTGTATCTCTAAAACGAGGCCGTTCCAGACCTATGTTTATAAGGCAGACACCTATTATTTTAAAGATTTATCTGCCTTCGAAATTCGGACCACCCTGTATAACTTAAAATTTGTTACCAGGTATGATTCTAATCAGTGATACCTACATTATGTGGTCTAGTGGTATAGATTTAGATGGACAACTTGCTTTTTTCAGTAGAATTTCTACATTACTGATTTTAAAACAAATATGACTCAACTTTTTCAGCTTGTACCATTAGAAAAATAAAACACTATTACTTTCCCGCAATCTTTTAATTTAGTTTTGATTTAATGTTAATATTAAAATTAATATTCAAATTTTTTTAACTGTTGTTTTTGACTTAAATCAAAGTTTAAGGAACGAAATTTTTTCTTCGTCATTAAATAAAGGCCGACTTATCACTTGTTATGTGTTTTTTTTTAGTTTTATAATTAATTAACTTTATGCTTCCATATTGAAGATAACAGCACGAAACACGTTGAACCTATATAAGTGCCTTTGAAGTTGTTGGTTCATTTTTGTTGCACGTTGTATAGATATATAAAAAAATGTTATTAGGCAAACACGCACTGGTATAGTTTTTCCAATATCAATTGAAGAACCAACAAATTGATAGTATGTACCAGATTCGGCATTAAAATATTGAAAAACTTGTTCCCATATTTATTTAGCCATACCCATATACAGGTCTGGCGATAGAAATGTATACGCTCAGTTGAAGAATGCGAGCGCGGGCAAAGGAAAACGATTACAGTTGCATTGAGCTACTGGGCGATAAATTACAGCAGATGACAAGTGGTTGATAAATTGCCCAGTGCAGCAATGCGGAGTTTGGTGTGATTCAGGTAATTTTAATATATTATAGGCATCTTTTATTAATCATTCATATTACAATTGCGAAAGGGAGAAATAAGAGGGATATTTTGTTTACTAATATTATCACAACAAGGTATTTTAGAGACCTTTTGAAACGGAACAAAACGAAATTTACCACCAATATAATAAAATTGTTTCGAGGACATAAATAATTAAAATATACACATTATACAAGGTGTCTCGAAATTAGGGGGCAATATTTCTACGGGGTGTTCTATGTCGAAAAAGATTACTTTTTCTTTATATAAACGTGGGTCCAAACATCCTTCCTAACGAAGTTATAGCCACTTAAAGGGGCAATCTGATGATGGTTTTTTCTAAATAACTCCGAGACCACTTGAGATAAATTTATAAAATTTCGTAACTAATTTAACTCTTACGTGCTCAGTCCGCTACTAAAACGAAATTTACAAATTTTCATCACATACATTCCAACACTGGGGGAGCGGGTAAAATTTACTATAACTTCTTTATGCGTTGACTTTTTTTACTTGTCACTGAAAAGTATGAAATTTCAGTTTTTTAATTAAAAAAAGTACTCTTGGTTCATATTGGTAGAATGTTCCATTTTTGTGTAAAATCTGTTTAAAAATAATGTTACATGTGTTAATCACCGGAAATCGAAATTTTCAATATTTTTTATCATCGCAGGTTTTGAATAACAAACATGCGTTTGGCGTCATTTGCATTGACAGTTATGTTCTTTGCTAAGTGTTATCAGTCGAAAATGCAATATTTTACCAATGTAAAGGCTAGCAGATATCAGATATTCATAATACACATTTCCGGTCAGACGAAAATTAACGGGCAATACGGCGCACAAATTTTCAAAATAGATTTGCAATAAATGTGTGGACAGGAATTTTGGCGGACCAGCTACTTGGACCAATTCAGTTTCCCTTTTGTCTGAATGCAGAAAGATACTTAAACTTTCTGCAAAATGATGTAAGAGAACTATTGGATGGGGCACCACTTCACTTTAGCCATAATGTCATAAATTGGTTAGACGATCATTTTCCTGGCAGGTGGATAGGTAGAGGTCCCATTCCATGGCCACCTCGATCACTAGACCTCCTCTAGATTACTTTCTGTGGGGTAGGATGAAGGCTGTAGTTTATGCTACAGAAATAAATCCTTTGGAAGAATTACAACAGAGGATTCATTTATTTGGCTGAAAATCAAATCACACAAAATAATTTTGAATTTTTGAGTTCATCTCGGGCAATTCTACGTCGAGCTGAAAAATGTATTCAGCAAAATGGAAATCTGTTTGAGCATTTGCTATTGAGATAAAGATAAGTTTTATTAATACGTTGGTTTTCAATTATTTTTATTAGTTTATTTTATTTAATAATTTCTAATTGTTTTTTTTACTTTGTCAAATAATAATTTACTAAAAATAATAAATTTCTATGAAAATAACAATTCGCAAAAAGTAAATAACTGAACTGTCAATGCAAATAACGTCAAACACATTTTTGTTATTTAAAACCTGCGACGATAAAAAATATTGACAATTTCGATTCCCAGTGATTAACACATACATGTAACATTATTTTTAAACGGATTTTACACAAAAATGGAACATTTTACCATTATGAACCAAGAGTACCTTTTGTAATAAAAAACTATGAAATTTCATATTTTCAGTCAAAAGTTAAAAAAGTCAATGCATAAAAAAGTTATGGTAAATTTTACCCTCCTCCCGCCAGTGTTAGAACGTATGTGATGAAAATTTGTAAATTTCGTTTTAGTGGCGGACTGAGCACGTAAGAGTTAAGCTAGTTACCAAATTTTATAAACTTATCTCAACTATTTTCGAAGTTATTTACAAAAAATATCATCAGAGTGGTCCCTTTACGTGGCTATAACTTCTTTAGGAAAAATTTTTGGACCCATGTTTATATAAAGAAAAAGTAATCTTTTTCGACATAGAACACCCCGTAGAAATATTGCCCCCTAACTTCGGGACACCCTGTATACAAATTATTATAGTTTTTTACCTTTAGCAGAAAATTTTTTTAGGGATGCCTATGAAACTCATTAAATTTTACTACCAGACGTTTTTTTGCATGTTCAACTGACTTCGGAAAGACTATAGGTACCCGTTTTGACATTTTTTAAATATTTAACATGTACGGGTATTCAGATGACTTTGTGCAACAACAAAGTACGCGGTGGCATAGTAGTAAAATGCAAGACGGTGGGTTCTAATTCGCAAGTAAAGAAAAAAGTACTTACATATTTTTACACGTGTCTTCAAATGCATTGTTGACAAGATCTAATGAAAATAAAAAAGGATTATCATGTAAACGGTATTTTGTTATTATTATTATCATAATCTTTATCATCATCATTATCATTATCATTATCATTATCATTATCATTATCATTATCATTATCATTATCATTATCATTATCATTATCATTGTCATTATCATTATCATTAT
>NW_019417151.1:11266-32728 GCF_000390285.2 Anoplophora glabripennis
AAAATAAAATTACCTTACGAGAGGGACGGACCTCTATCCAAATAAATAAAAGTAAAAACTCACCACGAGAGGAACAGGCCTCTCCCAAGCAAGCTTTAAACCAAAATAAAATTACCTTACGAGAGGGACGGACCTCTAATAAACAAGCTGAACGCAAAAAGAGGGTCGCAGAAACCGCGTTGTGCGCCGACGAGCCACGACTATACCTGGAGAAGCTGTTTAGGGACCCAGCAGTAATCGCACTATGTCAGAAACCGCAGCCAGTCCAATCAGTCACGCACGCAAGTCCTTTACCTAAGATAAATATACGTCTCCAAGGCGAGACATACACGGCGTTAATCGACACGGGATCCACAAGAAACCTTATCAAAGTTTACCGAGCAAACTACGGTACAGTGCAAGCCGATACAGACGTTTACACCCTAGCCAGCGGGAAAGAAGTAATTTCGTCACGAGGTGTCACCCGAGCTACGTTCCACGCCGGGGGTAGAGACTTCGAAGCCACGTTTCACATTATCCCAGGATTAAACGAAGAGATCATTTTAGGCACGCAGTTTCTCACGCAAGAGAACGCCCTACTTGAATACCAACGCCGCTGCACGTATCTCGGACAAACGGATCGAGTCACCATATACTGGGTGCCCGTGATTAACAAGCCAACAAATCAGACTGCGTCGCTCGATGACTTACGAATTTCAGAAGCCCATAGAGCCGAGCTGTTACCTGTATTGCAAGAATTCGCAGACGTGTTCGTCCCGCCAACAATCAACAAAACTACGCTTACAACTAAGCATCGGATACAGGTGGTAGATAACAAGCCAAGCAATCAAAGGCCCTATCCGCTTAACCCACACAAAACCAAAATTCTCTACGAACAACTAGCAGAGATGCTAGCTAACGGGATCATCGAACCGTCCACGTTAGAGTACAGTTCACCACCCGTTTTGGTGGAACGACCAGGCAAGAAACCACGCTTCTGTGTGGATTACAGGAAAATAAACGCGATTACCAAATCCGAATCCTCAACTCTCCCTAAAATTTCAGAGGTATTAAAGTCGTTCGGCGAAGCCAAAATATTTTCCGTCTTGGACTTGAAGTCCGGATACTGGCAAATTCCTATGCAGCCCGAGTCCAAGAAGTACACCGCCTTCTCCACTCCCGATGGAGCCACATACCAATTCAACGTCCTACCTTTCGGGCTGAAAAATGCGCCCAGTTGTTTCCAAAACGTTATGACCAGAGAAGTCTTAGCCGGATATCTACATCACTTCACACAAGTGTATCTCGACGACATCATTGTATACAGCAAAACCATCCAAGAGCACAAAGACCATCTACGGCTCGTGCTAGAGCGTATGCGACAACACCAACTACAGATATCTCCTGAGAAATGTTCACTAGCGACCGGCGAATTAGAGTATCTCGGCCACCAGATACAAGGAACTATTACAAAGCCTTTAAATAAGCACCTACAAGCCATCCAGGACTTCCCGAAGCCTAACACCAAGCGTCAGTTACAGAGCTTCTTGGGTATATGCAACTGGATCAGAGAATACGTCCGCGACGCCGCTCATTTAACTAAGCCACTCACTTGCCTGCTAAAGAAGAACCAGAGGTTCAACTGGACTCAAGAATGCCAGGACGCATTCGAGAAACTCAAGTCCAACGCAGCGCAGCCGCTTCAGTTACACAGGCCTGATTTCAGCAAAAGATTCTTCCTACAAGTGGACGCCTCCCGAATGGGACTGGGGGCGATCTTATTTCAGAAATCGGAGGACGACAGGTTAATAGTATCCTACGCTAGTGCCACTCTAACGCCCGCAGAACAAAAATACCATGTGAACGAATTAGAGGTCTACGCCGCTATCTTCGGCATCAAGAGATATCAAGCATACCTAGCCGATAGCCAATTTACCCTCATAACAGATAGCAGATCGCTATACTGGCTCGAGAAAAACAGGGACACCAAAGCCAAGCTTACTAGATGGTCGCTATTATTATAAGAGTACAACTTTGAAGTTCAACATTGTCCAGGTCGAGAAAACCAGCTAGCAGACTTCCTGAGTCGCAACACCAGCGAACCTCATCCCGTAGATATGACGGATGAATCAAGAATGCTGCCACCCGAGCCCATTTGCCAAATCACGCATAACGAGCTGTACACCGAGGTCCAGAATTCCCAGGCACACTCGCGCGGAACACAACGGGACATCCTCAAATGGCACCGCATCCACATGAACGGTCCTCAAAACAACAACGAACGTAAATTCCATACTAGCTACACAGTCCGCAATAACCACCTATACAAGTCACAAGGGGAAGACGATCTGTTAGTAGTACCTAAGCGCAAGTTGAGAAAAGTAGTCCACTCCTATCACGACGTGCTAGAAGAAGCTCACCCCGGTATAGACGAAACTCACAGGAAGATTGCTCAACTATACCATGCCAAAGGACTACGCAAACAAATCGTCGAGTACGTCAACAGATGTTTACCATGCCACTCTGTAAAAAGCCGTCAAATACAGAAAGAAGCCCCACAAAAGCCGCACACAGCGCAATCACCGTTCGAAATAATCAGTATAGATGTGTTAGGACCCTATCCAGTTACCCCACGGGATAACAAATACGTTCTTATCGTCGAGGACCTATTCACTAAATGGACTGAAGCCAAGCCCGCATCAAATTCAGAAGCCGCCACTATTTGCCAATTCTTAGAGGATGAGATCTTCACAAGATACGGAGACCCTAAAGTAATCATCTCCGACAACGCGACAGTGTTCCAAAGCCAGAAATACCTCAACATGTGTCAGCGCAAGCAAATTCAGCCATATCACACCGCCATCTACTTCCAACGAGAGAACCCCGTCGAACGAAAAGTTGCCGATTTCAAAACCATTCTGCGAGCCCTCATGCACAATCAACAACGACGACGAAACTGGGATCAACAAGTACCACGTGCCCTAGCAATACAGCGCCGACGCAAGAACCGAGCTACAGGAGAATCACCGGCAACCGCCCTCCTAGGTTACGAAGCGGCCGCTCAAGGGGACTGGGAAATTCCAGAATTCAAAAGAAGACGAAAGCGACCCCGAGAAGACGCGAGGTTGAGACGCCAAACCATCATCGCTCGACAATTAAACTTTAATCAAGGCACCTATCCAGGTCGAGACGATGAACCTACCATCACCTTTCAAGTCGGTGACATGGTAATGGTAAGAGAGCACAACCCGCCGGATCCTTTCGCACCTACATGGGCAGGACCGTTTCCAATAGCCGTCCGAAACTCGCCACAAGTGTACGAGGTAGACAAGAATGGAAGGCAATTCAAATATCACGTCGATCAACTTCGACCGGCACCATCAGGGAACCCTCCGTTGGAAGAGGACGATTCCAGCGACGAAGAAGATGACGATAATGGCTCAGCATCAAAACAAATCACAGTCACCGCAGATGTACACGCCGCCCCACCTACTCCTATCAAATTACGTATCCGCAAGGTACCAGGCGAAGATGGAAACCGTCGCCGATACCAAATCATCAATAATCAGCCACTCGACCAAATTCAAGTCGTCGAAACCCAAAGTTCACTCGACGAAAGGGGGGCGGTGTCGTATAATCTGAACGAGCGAACTTCAGATTTCGACTATCTTTCGAATCCAAGTTCCAACGCCCGGAGCAGCGCTCCAGTACAAGCCCTCTATGTAAAACCTGAAGCTATAACAAACATATTCCACAATGTTTCCAATCCCGAGCCCGAAGCCGCTGTCAGAGGAGAAAGTAAAACTTTCACTCATGTTTCCAATCCAAACCTCAAAATCCAGCACCAAGCTCCAAGCCCGATTTCAAGCATAAGAAATCGAAGGCAAAGCATTAAATTGCATAATGTTTCTAACTCTGAAGCCGAAGCCGCTGTCAGAGGAAAAAGTAAAACTTTCACCCATGTTTCCAATCCAAACCTCAAAATCCAGCACAGAGCTCCAAGCCCGATTTCCAACATAGGAAATCGAAGGCAGAGCATTAACTTACGCAATGTTTCGAATCCTGAAGCCGAAGTCGCTGTCAGGACGGAAAGTAAGATTTTCACCCAAGTTTCCAATCCAGACCCAAGAATCCCGGACAACGTCCTAAGTCCGATATCCAGTAACACAAACCAAGTCCTAAGCCATAATTTACACAAAGCTTCCATTCGCCAAGCCGATATCAATACCAGGGCGAAGACGGAAGAAATCGACAAGGTTTCGAATCCGGCTACTATCCAGCCGCCTCGAACCAAGAAGCAGCAGTATCCAAGGAAAACAAACAAAAACACCTATGTTTCAGATTTCCAGCATCGCAGAGCCGCAGTTGAGCCAAACAAGCCAAATAACGAAAATCACCGATGTTTCCAATCCACCTGCGAGAAGCCGCAAATCATCAAAAATGCGCCCTCTGGTGATGGAGACGAGTTAGGCCACATCGAGGACGACCGATGCGAAGCCGACAACGCGCCAGCAGCCACCTTCCAGGGAGTCAAGAATTCGACCCACTTTCCAATGGTCCCCGGCCTTGCAGGGAAGCACCGGTCAAGAAGAGGGAGAAAATTCGTAGAAAAAACCCGGGAATCAACCGCGGATCAAGGCCGCGAATCACCTACCGAGATGGACCGTCAACTGCAGGCATTTGCAGTTATTTAACCGGATCGACGTATCCGGCCAGTCTCTGTGTGGGACGCTCCAAATTTTAGTTGCGACATTAAAGCCTCTACAGTCATTATTACAGCCTTTCGCACACATTTAACCTATTGTTAGAGTCAGATTTATGTTAATATATATATATATATAACCTAACCTACCTCTTATCTATAAAAGAAAGGTAAAACGTCGCCCGGGCATTTATTTCTGACCCGCGGCAGACCCAAATCACGGGCCATTAGCCAGCCCTATCACAAAGTGTTAGATATAAGCTCTAGTGAAGTGCATCAAACCGCCCCTATAGTTATCAGAACTATATGAGCGTAGTGTTTACCTCTAGATATATATAATTATAAGAATTATATATACAAACTACCCTAACTAACGGCTCTAATAGCCGCCTGAGCTCAAATATCAGAGATAGCGGGACGTATTGGCGCTTAAAGACACTTTTCACCTATCTTTCCAATACCGATCCTATATCTCATATTATTTCTATCCAAATTCCCTTTGTTAGAGTCAAACCTCTCATACATCCTATCTAAGGGAAGACAAGTTGTTACAAAATTAGATCGCGTCCTCTCACCTAGCCATGCCTAAGCGCAATATTACCAGGTTAGCTACATCTCGAGCAGAGTCCAGCGCGACAGCGCGAGAAGCATATAACATGTCCAGAAACCCTGAGAGCCGCAACCTAATGGTAAGTGCAACACGGGAGATGAGGT
The DNA here is from genome assembly GCF_000390285.2 of Anoplophora glabripennis. Classification (NCBI taxonomy): domain Eukaryota; kingdom Metazoa; phylum Arthropoda; class Insecta; order Coleoptera; family Cerambycidae; genus Anoplophora; species Anoplophora glabripennis. The sequence goes on from NW_019417151.1 coordinate 16,662, forward strand.
ACGACGACAGCGCTGTCGTGGAGTATGACCGTTTATATTGGTAACGACGGCATGGCCCCTCGGTGGAGACCTCGGGAGTTCTAATCGAGCCGCACGTTGGGCGCCATGTCGAGGAATATGATCTGTAGTGCCTAATATTTTAGAATTGTGCGGGGAATTGTGATCGAGATGTTGTGTTCGGTCGGCATGGGTCCTCAGTGGAGACATCGGAAGTTCTAATCGAGCCCCAAGTTGGAAACCATGTCGCAACCTGTGATCTGGGATGTCAGTTCCCTTGACCGGGTTCCGCGGCAGAAACGCACGGAGTTCACGGGGATCGTCGCTATCGACGCCNTTCCTGGATTGATAAAAATAATGTATTGTAACATGTTATATTGTATAAGAATTGTAATAAACAAGAACAAATAAATTTGATTGATTTGATTTTTAATTAAATATTTGATTTTTAATTATTTGTATTTGATTTTTAATTAAATCATCAACCTTACCACTAATGATAGATCCATATATAAATAATACTTCTAGTTCTGCACGAACGGTCATAAACCTCAACCGCGCAGACGACAGCCGATGTAACGTAGCCGGCTGAAAGCTATGCCGATCCTGCTCCACTCGCCATCTTGAATTGTGGAGCAGAATCGGCACAGCTATTCTACTCCTTTCGCACCTACATGGGCAGGACCGTTTCCAATAGCCGTCCGAAACTCGCCACAAGTATACGAGGTAGACAAGAATGGAAGGCAATTCAAATATCATATTCATCGATCAACTTCGACCGGTACCGCCAGGAAACCCTCGGTTGGAAGAGGACGATTCCAGCGACGAAGAAGATGACGACGATAATGGCTCCGCATCAAATCAAATCACAGTCACCGCAGATGTAGACGCCGCCCCACCTACTCCAATCAAATTACGTATCCGCAAGGTACCAGGCGAAGATGGAAACCGTCGCCGATACCAAGTCATTAACAGTCAGCCACTCGACCAAATTCAAGTCGTCGAAACCCAAAGTTCACTCGACGAAAGGGGGGAGGTGTCGTATAATCTGAACGAGCGATTTCAGCGACTTCAGATTTCGACTATCTTTCGAATCCAAGTTCCAACGCCCAGGACGACGCTCCAACGCGAGATGTCCAAGCAGCAATAAGCTACGAAGCTATAAATGATAAATTCTACAATGTTTCTAACTCTGAAGCCGAAGCCGCTGTCAGAGGAAAAAGTAAAATTTTCACCCATGTTTCCAATCCAAACCTCAAAATCCAGCACCAAGCTCCAAGCCCGATTTCCAGAGTAAGATATCGAAGGCAAAGCATTAAATTGCATAATGTTGCTAACTCTGAAGCCGAAGCCGCTGTCAGAGGAAAAAGTAAAACTTTCACCCAAGTTTCCAATCCAAACCTCAAAATCCAGCACAGAGCTCCAAGCCCGATTTCCAACATAGGAAATCGAAGGCAAAGCATTAACTTACGTAATGTTTCTAATCCTGAAGCCGAAGTCGCTGTCAGGACGGAAAGTAAGATTTTCACCCAAGTTTCCAATCCGAATCCAAGAATCCCGGACAACGTCCTAAGTCCGATATCCAGTAACACAAACCAAGTCCTAAGCCATAATTTACACAAAGCTTCCATTCGCCAAGCCGATATCAATACCAGAGCGAAGACGGAAGAAATCGACAAGGTTTCGAATCCGGCTACTATCCAGCCGCCTCGAACCAAGAAGCAGCAGTATCCAAGGAAAACAAACAAAAACACCTATGTTTCAGATTTCCAGCATCGCAGAGCCGCAGTTGAGCCAAGCAAGCCAAATAACGAAAATCACCGATGTTTCCAATCCACCTGCGAGAAGCCGCAAATCATCAAAAATGCGCCCTCTGGTGATGGAGACGAGTTAGGCCACATCGAGGACGACCGATGCGAAGCCGACAACGCGCCAGCAGCCACCTTCCAGGGAGTCAAGAATTCGACCCACTTTCCAATGGTCCCCGGCCTTGCAGGGAAGCACCGGTCAAGAAGAGGGAGAAAATTCGTAGAAAAAACCCGGGAATCAACCGCGGATCAAGGCCGCGAATCACCTACCGAGATGGACCGTCAACTGCAGGCATTTGCAGTTATTTAACCGGATCGACGTATCCGGCCAGTCTCTGTGTGGGACGCTCCAAATTCTAAGTTGCGACATTAAAGCCTCTACAGTCATTATTACAGCCTTTCGCACACATTTAACCTATTGTTAGAGTCAGATTTATGTTAATAAATATATATATATAACCTAACCTACCTCTTATCTATAAAAGAAAGGTAAAACGTCGCCCGGGCATTTATTTCTGACCCGCGGCAGACCCAAATCACGGGCCATTAGCCAGCCCTATCATAAAGTGTTAGATATAAGCTCTAGTGAAGTGCATCAAACTGCCCCTATAGTTATCAGAACTATATGAGCGTAGTGTTTTACCTCTAGATATATAATTATAAGAATTATATATACAACCTACCTAATCAACGGCTCTCATAGCCGCCTGAGCTCAAATATCAGAAATAGCGGGTCGTATTGGCGCTTTTCACCTATCTTTCCAATACCGATCCTATATCTCATATCAGTCCAATCCAAATTCCCTTTGTTAGAGTCAAACCTCTCATACATCCTATCTAAGGGAACGACAAATTGTTACAAAATTAGAGCGCGTCCTATCACCTAGCCATGCCTAAGCGCAATATTACCAGGTTAGCTACATCTCGAGCAGAGTCCAGCGCGACAGCGCGAGAAGCATATAACATGTCCAGAAACCCTGAGAGCCGCAACCTAATGGTAAGTGAAGTACGAGATGATGAGGTACGACGACAGCGCGCTCCAGCCACTGTATCAAAACTTCACCACAATCAATCAATCCAGATCCAAATCGAGATCACATCTCACATCTCAACTCAACTCAAGCCGACACGCGCTTCATCAACATTCACTTCAGTTAACAACGCATTCATCAAGCAATTTTAAAAAGAATTCGCTTCACCGTTTTATAAATCGTCGTTATAAAGAATTCGAAAACTCCAACGCAAAGGAAAATTCCAAGTTACTGCCATCCGCATCGCAAACAAACAAAATTATTGGTTTTATTTCTACATTAGAAATAAGTATCCATTTACCCAGTGCTTATCCAGACGTTCTACCATCGCAGAAGCAGACGTTCCACCACCGCCGAAGCAGAGGCCATAATTGTTTTAAAAAAAAATAATAAAAACAAAATAAAACAAAAAACAAAACAAAATAAAATAAAACAAAACAAAATAAAACAAAACAAAATAAAATAAAACAAAATAAAATAAAACAAAAAATAAGATAAACAAAAACAAAACAAAACAAAATAAAATAAAACAAAACAAAACAAAATAAAACAAAACAAATCCAACATCAAGAGCTCGAACGTATTTTGAACAAACTCCTAGTACGTAAGCGAGTACAGCCTAGCTTTTTTATATGTTTCGGTGCGGTAGAGCTAGGCTCCGCCCACCGCACCGAAAACTCGACCTTAGCGACATCCCCCCGCTTGGAAAGACGCTTGGTACTGACTTTCCGTTGTACCCGGTTTATTGGTACAATCCAACCTATGAGATACAACGCTAAATGATAATTACAACTTCAAGAAAACATGTTTACAAAACAAATAAAAAATAATCCAAAACTCTATATAAACCTAACACAAATCTTATAATTCTCAAAAAACAGAAAAAATCAAAAAACAATTCTTGTCGAGGATAGCTACCAGTACGGTGACCACCGCACTTGGTCCTGGGGCGCGTCGTCGGGCGACCTGGGCGTTTGGTCGGCCTGCGGGTGCACGTTGCACCGGCCACTGTCGTCCTGGACTTCTCCGTCGCGCCAGGGGGCCAGTGGTACTCCCGGCAATTCAACCAGCGTCTCGGGTGGCCTGGGGGACTCGCGACTAGATATCTGTAGTAGGTAGCGCCTGCTACCTACAGCGGGGACTTCAGGCTCGGGACAGACCGTGATTTCGTCGAAGTTGGTTTGGGACACCTCAGCAGCTGGAAAACGGCGTCTGCCGCCTGGATGGCGTCCGTCGGGTGTAACCTCCAGGTTACCGGCTGGGGTAGACGTCATCTCCAGGTCTAGCTGTTCGGGGTGTCGGTCGATCGTCGGTATATTACCCTCCAGGTAAGAATTCCTTATTAAATTGGTCAAGGCGGGCTCCTGCCTTGAATTTGCAGAAACGGCACGCGTCTGGCTTGCAGTACAGGCATTTGTCCCCGCACGCAGATCTGCCACGATTTTTCGGAGCCTCGCTCCTGGCGGCGGCGTCGATCGCGTCGGAGACATGGCGACGATTTGGACTCTACGAAATCGGCGTGGCTGGGTGGTTTTTCGTCGTTGGAACATAAATTCGTCGCCGTTCAGAGAGAGTGCGTCATTCGGGTCGCGATTATTATCTTCTATAGTATGTCCGGCGAGTGACTGTACGGTGCCCTGGCTCGAACCCACGCCATTACTTGCGCCATGTCCCCGATCCGCGGGAACGGATTCGTCGTTTTCGCGATGTACCACGGCCTCCACCGTGATCTGCTGAGGCCCTACCTCGTCGTCGTCATCACTATCGTCGCTGCCCGATTCCGGCCCATTGCGTAGCGGCGGCGGTAAAGGACGGATATCGTCTACGTGAATCGGCTGTTCGCAGTCCTTTTGTTTCACTACATACACATTATCTCCTAGTACGCGCTATATCGGATATGGCCCTTGCCATTTTGGCGCAAACGCGGGTTGTCCGGGTTGCGTTTTTGTTAATACCCGATCCCCCCGTGCATAGTGTCGTTCAGCCTCCCGCGGTTCCGGGAATAGCTTCGCTGGTAAACCTCTTGTCGTCGAAGCGCTTTTAAAATCCTCTCGTCGTGCGGTTGTGGCTGTTCCTGAGCCGGCGCGGGATCTGCCCATGCTCCACGTCGCTTTATATCAAGTCCGAACAATATCTGGGCGGGTGACGCTTTCGCCGCGGCGTTCTGTCGGTTACGTAGCGCGAAAAGGCCTGGGGTAATTTCTTCGGCCACCCTTCCGGATTTTCATATACGAGCGCGCGCAGCGTCTTCTTGAGTTCTTGATTTGCCTGTTGACGATAAATCGCGGACTGGACGTGTTCTATGGGGTGTTCGCCGACGTATTCGCGCCACGTATCCCCTGTGTATGTACGGGCGCTGTCTGTAATAATAACCTCGGGATAACCATATCGCATAAAAATTTCCTGTAGAAAACCGATTTGCTCCTGTGTTGTTGCGCGACTTGCCGGCTTTGCGTTTCTTCACCGCCTGGATGGCCGGCTAGTTGCCCACTGGGTCGCGTCGTACCCCCGGCCTCGGGATGATTGCTGCTTGTCTGGTTCTGGAGCCGGGCGCGCGGCTGCACCGCGGCCCCGGGGTCGTTTCCCCGCCTCTGCTGCGAACAAAATCGCGCGAAATGATCTCCACCGCAAGTATAATACGCTCGCGGTGGTTGGGGTGTTCTTCGTTCTTCGTGTTGGTTAACTGCCGGCGGTGGCGGCCTTGACGTGCCCCGCGTGCGGTCTTCCCGTATATCGCCTTCTACTTGGCCCACTATTTCTAAAAGGGCTTCTAGGCTGCGGAAAAACCTACCGCGTAGGACTGTGCGGGTCGCCGACCGTAACATCTCCACCATATGCGACGTCTTCTCCTCAACCGGGGTGGTAGGTGCTAGACGTTGGTACAGTAACCACTTTTCCATTATAAAAGTGTGTGCCATTTCTTCCGGAAATTGTGGGCGTCCATAAAGTTGCTTCCTTAGGTTGGCTCTTATCGCCACAGAATCGTATTTTTCAACGAATAACGCTCTGAAAATTTCCCAATATAGGCCCAGCGTCTCAATTTGCCGGAACCATTGCAACGTGTCGTCCTCAAAGGCGCACCGTACTTTCGGGGCGAATTTGTCCGCTGGTATATGGTTATCGACTAAATAATCCTCCACCTTCCGGATAAAAACGTCCGGTCGCTCCACATTTCTCCCTGAGAAGACGCGGTCCAGGTCTTCTCGTGGTGGCGGTGACGCGGTCGCTTTTAGGGCGGCTACTTCTTGAGTAAGGTTCCTCACAGCTTGGACGAGCAACAGGCTCGTATCCATGGTCACGGTGGTTTCTAAAGATTCATTACGTGTTTTGTTTGGGCGCCACTGGGTTTCTGCTACGGCGGACTCACCCAGAACCCTTATTGGAGTTTCGTCGAGTCTGTAATCCCATATGCGCTCTGGTGACGCTGTCGACTGCAGGACGCGGGCCGCGGACCTGACGAATCCATCGTCCAACCGCTCGTACGCGTCGTTTCGACCTAACACGCTAGCCCCACGTTCCGGGCCGCCATGTAACGTCACTCGACCTCGGTGACGAAGTTGGACGCCGTCCGCGACGACGTCCACCCCAAACCGACCGTCGCGCGCTTCACGGCCTAGCTCTGCATGCGCGACTCTCTCTCGTAGCGTCCCGTCGAAACACGCGTCCATCGTTGCGCGTATAGGTTACTTCTCGTGCCAGACGCGAAATGCCGTCCCACGTTGCGAATTCTTTTATAAATCAGACTTTGTCTTTGTCTTTTTTCCCCCGGGAAGATATGGTTGTTTTTCCACCCGCTTTTTAATTATTTTTACTTTTTTTCTTTTACTTTCTCCTTCTGTTAAGGGAATAATCTTTTCCTTAACAAATTCTTTTAACTTATTCTTTTGTTTTTGAAAAAAACCTTTTTTTCTTTTTATCTGCTAATATGAAATAGAACGCCGAGTTTAATGTTACTGGTACTCCGAAAGCAGAACCAAGAGCCTTGTCGGAGGAGTCACTCTAGTTTGTCGACCACGACATACACCTCGAAACGCAGAGTCGAGAGAGAGCCGGCTAGCCTTTTTATATGTTTCTGTCAACGCTATGGTTTTGGTTTACACCAACTTGCGCTCGTATAACTACTTCAAGCCCCACGTTGCGTCGCTATGTCAACGCTACGCTTTATATTTATTCTAGTTGGGCTCGGAAATGAGTTGTCTGAGCTTTGGCTAGTGCTGACCTAAACAAAAACGCCGATACAGTTAGAGCGGGTCGTGAGTTTCGTAGGTGTTGGGGTCTATCTCATCCGAGATAGGTTCGAAGCAATGAAAGTAATGTCCGAGCAATATAAAAATTTAGAAAAATTGAGGAAAGTGGGAGATGATTCAAAAGAAATTTAATTAAAAAAAAGTTTTAAAATTTTTGTCAGGCGCCAGTAGATTTTGAAGTGAATCTACAAACTTTAATTTCCTAACCGGATTCCTCTTAAATCTAGGTCAGGTATGTATAACTGTGGATCCTTTCTGATCCTGAAGGTAAATGAAAAATAATTTATGCTAAAATATTTTTCTTGTAAGATAATGGACTGAGTTCCCTTTTGAATTTAAAATTTTTTATAAAAAAAAATTTTCAAAAAAGTATTATCAAAAAGTTCTTTGGAAAAACTAAGTTTGACAACAAAAAAAAAATATTCAGAAAATAATTTTTCTGAGGTTAGGTGCGAAAAGTAAATTTTGAGTTCAAAAAAAAATTTATTTTGAAAAATTNCACACAGCGCAATCACCTTTCGAAGTTTTCAGTGTAGATGTGTTAGGACCCTATCCAGTTACCCCACGGGATAACAAATACGTTCTTATCGTCGAGGACCTATTCACTAAATGTACTGAAGCCAAGCCCGCTTCAAATTCTGAAGCTGCTACTATTTGCCAATTCCTAGAGGATGAAATTTTCGCGAGATACGGAGACCCTAAGGTAGTCATCTCCGACAACGCGACAGTGTTCCAAAGCCAGAAATACCTCAACATGTGTCAGCGCAAGCAAATTCAGCCATATCACACCGCCATCTACTTCCAACGAGAGAACCCCGTTGAACGAAAAGTTGCCGATTTCAAAACCATTCTGCGAGCCCTCATGTACATTCAACAACGGCGGCGAAATTGGGATCAGCAAGTACCACGTGCCCTAGCAATACAGCGCCGACGCAAAAACCGAGCCACAGGAGAATCACCGGCAACCGCCCTCCTAGGATATGAAGCGGCCGCTCAAGGGGGCTGGGAAATTCCAGAATTTCAAAGAAGACGAAAGCGACCCCGAGAAGTCGCGAGGTTGAGGCGCCAAACCATCATCGCTCGACAACTCGATTTCAATCAAAATACCTATCCAGGTCGAGACGATGAGCCTACCATCACCTTCCAAGTCGGTGACATGGTAATGGTAAAAGAGCACAACCCGCCGGATCCTTTCGCACCTACATGGGCAGGACCGTTTCCAATAGCCGTCCGAAACTCGCCACAAATATACGAGGTAGACAAGTATGGAAGGCAATTCAAATATCACGTCGATCAATTTCGACCGGCACCGCCAGGGAACCCTCCGCTGGAAGAGGACGATTCCAGCGACGAAGAAGATGACGACGATAATGCACAACACCCGAACAAATTACAGTCACCGCAGAAGTACACGCCGCCCCACCAACTCCAATCAAATTCCGTATCCGCAAGGTACCAGGCGAAGATGGAAACCGTCGCCGATACCAAGTCATTAACAGTCAGCCACTCGACCAAATCCAAGTCGTCGAAACCCAAAGTCCACTCGACGAAAGGGGGGAGGTGTTGTATAATGTGAGCGAGCGAACTTCAGATTTCGACTATCTTTCGAATCCAAGTTCCAACGCCCGGAACAGCGCTCCAAGACGAGCTCTCTATGCAGAACCTAAAGCCATAACAAACATATTCCACGATGTTTCTAACACTGAAGCCGAAGCCGCTGTCAGAGGAGAAAGTAAAAATTTCACCTATGTTTCCAATCCAAACCTCAAAGTCCAGCACCGAGCTCCAAGCCCGATTTCCAACATAGGACTCTAACAATTGGTTATAAGTTTGCGAAAGGCTGTAATATTGACTGTATAGGCTTTAATGTCGCAATTAAAATTTGCAGCGTCCCACAACAGAGACTGGCCGGATACTGCGATCCGGTTAAATAACTGCAAATGCCCGCAGTTGACGATCCATCGCGATAGGGGATTCGCGGCCTTGATCCGCGGTTGATTTCCGGGTTTTTTATGCGATTTTTCTTCCTCTTCTTGACCGGTGCTCCCCTGCAAGGCCGGCGACCATTGGAAAGTGGGTCGATTTCGTGACTGGAAGGTGGCTGCTGGCGCGTTGTCGGCTTCACATCGGTCGTCCTCGATGTGGTCCATCTCGTCTCCATCACCAGGGGGCGCCTTTTTGACGATTTGCGGCTTCTCGCAGGTGGATTGGAAACATCGGCGATTTTTGTATTTCGGCTGGCTTGGCTCAACTGCGGCTCTGCGATGTTGGAAATCTGAAACATAGTCGTTTTGTTTGTTTTCCTTGGATACTGCTTCATCTTGGTTCGAGGCGGCTGGATGGTAGCCGGATTCGAAACCTTGTCGATTTTTTCTCTCTTCGCTCTGGTAGTGACATCGGCTTTGCGAATGGAAGCTTTGTGCAAATTATAGCTTAGGATTTGGTTTGTGTTACTGGACATCGGACTTAGGACGTTGTCCGGGGTTCTTGGATTCGGAATGGAAACTTGGGTGAAAATTTTACTTTCTCTCCTGACAGCGGCTTCGGCTTCAGGATTAGAAACATTATGTAAGTTAATGCTTTGCCTTCGATTTCTNTTCACCTATCTTTCCAATACCGATCCTATATCTCATATCATTCTTATCCAAATTCCCTTTGTTAGAGTCAAACCTCTCTTACATCCTATCTAAGGGAACGACAAGTTGTTACAAATTAGATCGCGTCCTCTCACCTAGCCATGCCTAAGCGCAATATTACCAGGTTTGCTACACCTGGAGGAGAGTCTAGCGCGACAGCGCGAGAAGCATTTAACATGTCCAGAAACCCTGAGAGCCGCAACCTAATGGTAAGTGCAACACGGGATGATGAGGTACGACGACAGCGTTGTCTCCTTCGAAGCCCCTCCTGGTGATCGCCGAAAGCCCCGAAAGCCGTTATGTCGCGATCCTCCATACCGGTGACCTCGTAGAGTAGTATGCCTTGCGAGTTACTCGAATCTACCTTGTTTTCGAATTCTTTTTCTAAAATACGAAATTCTTTTTTGTTAGGTTGGCGGACAGCCTAGGCTGGCCGCCGAGATAGGTGTGCAAGTGTGTGAGTGTGAATGTGTATTTGGCCCCTTGGCTCTTTTCTACTATGTTGGCCTGCCGGCTCTTTTTGGTAATTGGCTGTTTTCGTGGGAGCTTTCTTTTTCCCTTTTTATCATTTCTTTTTTTTCCGGTAACTTCTTTTCTTAATCTTTTTTTTTCTTTTCTTTTCTATTGATCTTTTTCTAACTTATTGTGTTTTTTTTATGTTATTTAATCTTTTTCTATTTTTATTTAAATTTCGAATTCTTTTTATTTGTGGAGTCACTCTCAGGAGTATGGTAGGTAAAGGAATAAAACAAAGTTGATTGGTGATAACAGGAAATCTCAGTGCCAAGCTTTGGTGCGATGTTGCACGGTGCGAGGCTGGGGCGAGAGTGAGCTGCGGAGGTCGAGTACCCTGTCGCGGTCGCGAGGGCTTCCGCGATTTTCGTGGAAAAAGTCAGCGCGAGAAATCAGGGAAACAGTTTTGTTGAATTGGGGGCGTGGAAATCGGCCCGGATTGGTGGAGACGCCGTTTTGGGGCGTGGCCTGGGGAATCGGGTTCCAGATAAATAACGCGAGCCGCGATGGTCTCGAGAGCAATTTTTGGATAGTCTTATGAGAGTCCTGTTGTGCGTAATTTCGGTTTCTTTTGGAAAAAAGGATTACGAATCGGTATTAGCTACGTCGGGTGTTCTGAGGGAACGGAAATAACCCCGAAATAGTAGAATCGCAGTGAAAATTGACTTTCGTATTGGGAAAATTGCCAAAAGTCGTTTTCTTGGAACTATTGAATAGTTCGAGGTAGAATTTCTAGTAGGAAAAAATAGACATTAGCGAGTTAATAGTATTGGAGAGACTAAGATATATTTTATATTTACCTGTAGAGTCGCGAAGACGGTTCGGGGAGTTGAGATAAGTAAAATTGGTTCGCGAAGAGTCTAAGTGTCGTTGAATTGCATCATCTAGGAGATCTTCAAGTCTGAGCTGAAACAAAGTATTATTAGTGTATTAAAAACTTACCGACAATATATGTGTCTAGTGTGACGTCTAGCGTTTCTTTCTGCATCTCTGTTTTGGCGATACCATCAGTATTGCTTCCTGGTATTAACTCAATAGGTACTGAAGTGTAAAGAATTCGATTATTAGTACCTTAATCTGTAAGCCAGAGGGCTGAATGTATGTAGTCAGAAAATTATAGATAAAAACTTGACTTTAAAGTGAGAACTAATAATAACTTACTTAATTTGACTAAATCAGAGTGCACCAAAGTAGGACCAAACTCAACGTGGACCCAGAGAGCAGACCGTAGTAAAAACGGGTAAGTGAGAACTGTGGGGGTAAAAGTAAACTCTTGAGACTTTGAACTTTTGATAGAGAGTGTTGAGACTTTGAGATAGACAAAATCGTAAAGATAGAGACTAGTAGTGAAACGTATTAAGTAAACAACTTGGTGGGTAACCTAGCCGCGGAACTAGTATTTCCAATTTTGTATAAAACTTGTATTAACTTGTAAAATGACATCAAGAGAGAGATTTGCTGCTTGCGCACTCCAGCCGGAGCGCGTCATCGAGGAGGCTCGGGTAGAGGAATCCCTAACCTCCACTGAATCTTTAGAGGGAGTGTTTAATATACAGGGGGAGATCGAAATAGAGGGCGCGATGGCACCAGTCCGGGATCTAGGGGGCATGCGTCCCGGAGTTACCTTTCCTTACTCTGAAAATGTAGAATCTAACAATATTTACCCGGAACAAGAAGCCGGAGGGTCCGTCGGCCTCCCGGGCGCATGCGCAAACGTTGGCGCAGCGATCCGAAGGCGCGAACGAGAACAACCCCCGCCTTTTATAGGGTTCGGTGCCATACAGTTAGGCTCCGCCCACTAGAACGTCGGAGTGACGTCACACGCCGCTCCGACGACAGCGTTGATATTGGTNTAAATTGATTTAAGCATTTTTGCATCGCATTAAACCCCGTGTGGTTTTTCGCATGTAATTGCTGCATGCGCTACGTAATTTCCACAGCCTAAATTCTCGCATTTTTCTAAATTACTCGCCACCGAGGTCGCGGTAATTTATAATTAACTTCAATTCGCTTTTTGATATACAGGGTGTACTCCAAGAGTCAGTTGCCTGGGCACCAACCCACAATTGACTCAGGATAAGAATTTGAGGACAAGTCTAACGTCGAGACGCGTAATTTTCATTACGAGTCTATAAACAACAACCACCGCAAAGAATTCGAAGTCTGCAATTTTTATTGCGGACTCTAAACTTTTCCGCCGTGGCAATCGCGTGCCTCTATGAGGGAAAAATCACCAGTGGAGCTAATTGACCGTTGCCGAGCGCTTGCAAGGATTTACGGTCTCTTAGCCCCCACAGAAGCTAGAACAGGAGCAACACACCGAGAGGCTTTGCACTGAGTTCGACGCCGGCGTCAACTCTAAGCCCTAGAAGCACCAAGACAGAGCCAGCGTTCTAACGACAGGGCGTGACAGTAAATCGCCCTCGAGGAAGCGACTAGGCCCAAGCAAGAAGTAGACGACCATCGGTCACCCGTGAAATATAGCTTCGTGCTCGACTGGCACGTCGTAAACCGGGCATACGTGCGGCCAGTTTCCGGAAACTGATGAGGTGGTGAAGATTCGCGCTCGCGTTTCGCGTTAGGGACTTTGCTGTGCGCACCACCGGCACAGGGAGGTCCTTAAGGAAGCAGGGAGAGGGTTTCTGACCAAATTCCACCAAAATTTCAATCATGGAGCATCGAAGAAATGGCGCCCAACGTGAAGGGGCCTCGCACGATCCTGCTACAAGCTACCCCAGATGGCGGGATATGCTAGAAAGTAGCTACCACCTACCTAGAACACCAAGAGCGCGGAGTCCTGACTTGGTGGACTCTGGACGCCACAAGACCCGGCGAGGTACCTGTAGCAGCACCGCGACGCTCAACGACGCCGCGCCACCAGGAGCGCACCCAGGAAGTCACCGCTGATGTCGAGCAGCGGCTGGCCACTCGCGCGATGCTGTTAGCCATAACAGCGTTGACCGAGAGGACAGAGGCCCTGCAGAGGCAACAGTTCCCCCAGAAACCCGAATTCGAGTTTCACGACAGGGAAGACGAAGATCCAGAGGCGTACCTGCGAAAGCTGAGCTCGACGGGCCTCGAGTGAAAACCAACCGTGTACCAGTAGCGCCGCGAGTGCAACGAACCCCCAGAAGCTTGCTTACGCATGGCATGCACAGAGACGTTCCCCGCGCGCGTTTGCATGGCCAGAAAGCATGGACTTTTGCACCCCTTTCTTTCTTTTGCATTTTGCATCCCCACCGCATCGCATTTTTGCATAGTGCAATCTGCATGCTTAATTTTAAAACTATATAACCATAGCTAATAATCGTTTCATATGTTATAGAGTTGAACCACGGACCTGGCGAGAAGGAACCACCGTCGGGGCCGCCCTACGCCATCGACGCCGTCCCCACCGCACCAGATCCGGGATCAGGGCGGTCCAGGAAGACCTGCGACCTTTTTCCCCGTCCCTAAGTTCCCTCCTGCAGGTTTCTCGCTCGCTCTTCCTGCAGGCAGTAATCGAGCTAGCGGATTAGTTTTAAATAAAAATGAAAACAAACAAAAACCCAAAAAAATGCACAGAAACAAAAACAAACAAAAAAAAAACAAAGGTGCTAAGGCAGCCTGAACTTGGAGGTACAGTACGAGGGAGGTGTCGTGGACGCGAATTTCAGATGCTGTGACGTCACCGTTTAGTTTCCCGTCCGCCTGCTTTGAGTTGGGCAACGGGCATGTCTCCTTCGTAGTCCCTCCAGGAAACCGCCGAAAGCCCCAAAAGCCGTTATGTCGCGATTCTCCATACCGGTGACCTCGTAGAGTAGTATGCTTTGCGATTTACTCGAATCTACCTTGTTTTCGAATTCTTTTTCTAAAATACGAAATTCTTTTTTGTTAGGTTGGCGGACAGCCTAGACTGGCCGCCGAGATAGGTGTGCAAGTGTGTGAGTGTGAATGTGTATTTGGCCCCTTGGCTCTTTTCCACTATGTTGGCCTGCCGGCTCTCTTTATAATTGGCTGTTTTCGTGGAAGCTTTCTTTTTCCCTTTCTATTATTTCTTTTTTTTTATTGATATTTTTCTAACTTATTATTTTTTTTATGTTATTTAATCTTTTTTCTATTCGTCTTTTATTTATATTTCGAATTCCTTTTTTTATTTGTGGAGTCACTCTCAGGAGTATGGTAGGTAAAGGAATAAAACAAAGTTGATTGGTGATAACAGGAAATCTCAGTGCAAAGCTTTGGTGCGATGTTGCACGGTGCGAGGCTGGGGCGAGAGTGAGCTGCGGAGGTCGGGTACCCCCGCCTTTTATAGGGTTCGGTGCCATACAGTTAGGCTCCGCCCACTAGAACGTCGGAGTGACGTCACACGCCGCTCCGACGACATCCCCCCGGTCCGAGACTTTGCACTGGGATTGTTCCTGACTTTATTGAACAATAAAATCAAAATCCCATACAAAAATCTGAAACAGGTACAAGAACATAAAATGGTTAAACAACAAGTTAAATAATCATAGTATAAGGAAAATACAACGTATATACATGTAAACAACAAACATAACAAAATTTTTCAAAAACAGTTAACAAAAGATAAATTTCCAGTCAAAAATAATATTTACAAAAATTTCAGGTGACGATCTGCAAGTGCTGTTCGACCGTATGACAAAGGTTTTTGTCGATTCAACTTGCAAAACGTGTTATCAAAATAGAATCGAGTCCAAATTAAAGTTTTTGTCGAAGCACTCGTGGTGTCACCGGCGCACCGACACCGATTCCGCGGCACTCGCGTCGTTCGCGGCACTTGCCGTCACTGCGCGCACTTACACTTCCCCGTAGGTGGACGTGCTGGCGATGTTTGGGTCGGGGTCGTCGGGTGGCTCGGCGTGGGCTGCATCGCTGGCCGAGGTTGACGGCTCGAAGTTGGGACTGCTGCGGCTCGCTGTGGGAGACACGATGACCATTACGGACCGACGCCTACGTGGTCGACCTCCGGGCTGCGGCGGCGGTCTGGTACTGGGATGCCATACTCGTGTACGGTATAGCGGCTCGTGGGGAACTGAGCAGCTTGGCTGTGGTGACGTCGGAGTCGTGGGTCGGCTAGGCAACTCGACACGGGCTGGAATGTCAGGAAGTGGCTCGGGGTGAACCACCACGTCATCTTCGTCCCCAATACGGCTGGCAGTGCCGTCGTCGTCGGGTTCTCCAGGCTCTGGAGGATCGGCTGGGGCCTCGTCCATGTCGTTAGCTCGGGGAGGAGGTGGTGTACGTAGATCGTCGACGTGGATAGGCTGAGCGTTGCCATTTTGATCTACCACGTACACGCCGTCGCCCAGGACCTCGACGATTGGGTATGGCCCTGACCATTTGGGTGCGAACGGCGGGTTGCCAGGTCTGGTTTTGGTGAGGACTAAATCTCCTCGTTGATAATGACGTGGGGCTTCTCGAGGCTCAGGGAATAGATTTCTCTGGTAAACTTCTTGTCGGCGGCGGGCTCTGGCTAAACGTTCGTTGCGGGGTTCTGGTGGTGGTCTGGCGGCTTCGGGTATCACCCAATCCCCAGGACGTCGTATATTTTGGCCAAATAGCAACATGGCCGGCGAAGCTCCCGTGGCGGCGTTGGTTCGAGTGCGCAAAGCAAACAAGGCTTCTGGCAAGGCCTCTTGCCAGCGCGCTGGACGCTCGATGACCAAGGCGCGGATGGTCTTCTTGAGTTCTTGAATACGGCGTTCTACCGGGTTGGCCCTCTGATGATACACTGGCGCCGTGTAACCCTGTATGTGATTGGTTTCCATGTAATGGGTCCATTTTACGGACTGATAGAGACGGGCGGCGTCGGTGATAATGCTCGCTGGATAC
>NW_019417151.1:36801-63868 GCF_000390285.2 Anoplophora glabripennis
CTCGCTTGGGAGCGAGAAGGTGTGGAATTCCTTCCCCTCATCGGCGAGGACACGCGTGAGGCGTCGATAGTCGTCGGGCGTCTGCGGGTGAATGGCGATGCCTTCGCCGGTTAACCTGGCCCTGGTGAAATTTATTTTCTTGTTAGTCAGGCTCCTGCTGACCTCCGTCCACTGTTCCTTCTTGCGAAGAATAACAGGCGGTATCCTTTCCGCTTTCTCAGCAGCGGCCGCGCGCTCCGATGTCGTCGCTGGTAGGATTTCGGGGGCCCTTACCTGTTCGGCTACCGGTGCTTCGGTCTCTTTCGCCGGCTTCTTTTTAGCTATGCAGGGCTCCTCGTCGGAACCCGACGAGGTCCCTGGCTTGCCTCGTTTTACCCCTTTTGGGGTCTGTTGTCCTCTAACGGCGTTTAACAATTCCTCATGTTGTTCGCGAGACCTCTTTTCGAGGTCGTCGAACGCCTTCCTTTGCTGCCTCAGCTCGTCCCTGAGGTCGTCGATGATTTGCCGTAGCCTGGCGTTTTCTGCTGCCAGTTCGCTCTTACGGCTGGCTTTCTCTACGACCGACCCGGGGGTGCTAGGCCTGCTGTCACCAGCTTCGCTGCCACTCGAGCGGTCGCTCTCCATGGGGGTCGGTGATCTCGACATAGTGCCCTCCTCCCCGGCACTTGAAACTGAAAAATAAATGCCGACGGTCTCTCTGCCTAGGCTGAGATAACGTCGGTTATTAGTTGAAATTTTGCAATAAAAATTGCCGAATTCTTTTTATATATTGCCTTAATAAAGGCCGAAAATAACTTGTCTTGTAAAAGACAGGTTTTGTGGGGCTTCCACTTCACTGTTCCACTCACTAGCACTCACTCACTGCTGCACTGCACAAACTACGTCCGCACACTACGGCTGCTCGCTTGGAACTCAGCTAGCTAGCTCTCGAGTTAGCGCGACCTGCGCTTTTATGCTTTTCGGTGCGGTAGAGCTAGGCTCCGCCCACCGCACCGAAAATCGCATCGCCGGTACATCCCCTCCGTCGAAGAAGGTGTGCGGCTTTACCTTTCGGTTGTATCCCCTTTATTGAGTACAACCACCTAAGCCACACAATGCTAAGAAAAATAACAATATTAAACATGAATACACTATCAATATCATAAAACAAAACGTAAAATAAACTTCTGGCAACTGAAACAAACAAATACATATCGTTAAACAAACGGAAAAGTCAATTCAAAAACGAGAAACAAAATCAACGAATGTCTCTGGGGAGAGTGGGCCAGGTGCCCATCGCACTTGGTCCTGGGGGGCTCGGGTGAGCTCCTGGGGCTGAGAAACAGACCTGGGTTTCGGCCGTCGTCGTCGAGCCGGGGTGCCAAGGGACATTCATCCGGCTCGATCCATCCCTCGTGGTCCCTGCGGTGTCGGGGTGCCAGTGGACTGTCTTCCGACACCGCTCCCACGTTGGTAGTAAGCCGGGGTGCCAGTGGACTATCTTCCGGACTTACTACTCCATCCTCGGCCTCGGATGGCCTAGGACATCCACTTCTAGGAATTAGACAGCGGCTGCTGTCTAACGGTACTGCTACTTGTACAGCCTCCAGGCTGTACGGAACTGCTGACTGGGTTCGGGCGTCCTGGTAGCTCCCGCTACCAGAGGAATCGCTCGAATCAGGCCCCCATGTTGAAGAAAACGTCGACTGGGCCATAGCCGACCCCATTTCGGTTTCGCTAGGTGCGGCAGACGTCTGGATTTCATCGAAAGTTCCACCTTGTTGGGCTGGTGAAATATCGTGGCAACTCGACCCCGCGTCGCGATCGGCCACGATTTCACGGGGCTCCGCCCCTGGCGGCAGCGTCGATCGCGGCGGAGAGAGTGCCACGATTCGTGTCCGGCGTCGGTGTGGCTGGGTCTGCTTTCGTCGATGTTGGTCATTGGAGGCAGCCATGGAAGTAGTCGCGGTCATAACGTCGTGGCGCGTGTTGCTTTCGATGCCGATTCCGTCCGTCACTTCGCCCTGGCTCGAACCCACGCCCATATTTCGCTCCGGTTGCGCCGTTCCGGTCAAATTGTTTTCGACGCGCGAACCCGCACTTAGTCTTTTTATTGCATCGGGGTCTTCCTGATGTACCTCCGCGTGTACTGTTATCGTTTGTGGTCCGGCATCGTCGTCATCACTGGATTCATCCGACGAATCCGGGTCAACACGTCGCGGCGGCGGTAACGGCCGAATATCATCAACGTGAACAGGCTGCTCATTTCCGTTTTGGTCATTAATATACACGTTATCTCCTAACACTTGTATCACCGAGAAAGGGCCTTGCCAATTTGGGGCGAAAGGTGGTTGCCCTGGGCGAGTACGAGTCATTACCCGATCTCCACGCCGATAATGTCTCTCAGCCTCCCTAGGCTCTGGGAACAATTTTCGCTGGTATACCGCCTGCATTCGCGACGCTCGAGCAAGCCGCTCCTTACGTGGTTGCGGCTGTGGTTGCACAGGTTCGGGAACCGTCCACCCGCCCGGTCGTCGTAAATCAGCGCCAAACACTATTTCGGCCGGCGAAAACCCCGTCGCGGCGTTCTTCCGATTCCTTAACGCAAATAACGCCTGTGGTAATTTTTGTGGCCAGTCTCGGGGATTTTCAAACACTAACGCTCGCAATGTCTTTTTAAGTTCCTGAATCCGCCTCTCAACTGGATTCGCTTGCTGCCTATATATCGCGGATTGCGTATGTTCGATGTGATTGTTCTGTAAAAACGCCCGCCACAGCGACTTCGGCTTCGGAGTTAGAAACATTGTGGAATATGTTTGTTATGGCTTCAGGTTCTGCATAGAGAGCTTGCCTTGGATCGCTGTTCCGGGCGTTGGAACTTGGATTCGAAAGATAGTCGAGTGGACTTTGGGTTTCGACGACTTGAATTTGGTCGAGTGGCTGACTATTGATGACTTAATATCGGCGACAGTTTCCATCTTCGCCTGGTACCTTGCGGATACGTAATTTGATTGGAGTTGGTNTTCCACCCTGACGACTAGGTGGCAGCATCTTGTTACCTTGAGCGGGTCCTCTTGCTCCTGGGGGACCTGTACAAGTACTAGAGGCATGGGGGCCTTGTTCCTCCGGCTCTTCATTCTGAAAACAGAAGTTATTTTGAAGCCCTGTACTTCGAGGTCAGACCGAATTTCCTCGTTGGAAATTCCGTCTGGTAGCCCTCTGATCACGGCCCTCAGCAGCCGCTCGCTTGGGAGAGAGAAGGTGTGAAATTCCTTCCCCTCATCGGCGAGGACACGCGTGAGGCGTCGATAATCATCAGGCGTTTGCGGGTGAATGGCGATGCCTTCACCCGTTAACCTGGCCCTGGTGTAGTTTATTTTCCTGTTTGTCAGACTCTTGCTGACCTCCGTCCACTGCTCCTTCTTGCGAAGGATGACAGGCGGTATCCTATCGGTTTTCTCGGCAGGGGCCGCGCGCTCTGATGTCGTCGCTGGTACGATCTCGGGGACCTTCACCTGTTCGGCGACAGGTGCTTCGTTCGCTTTTGCTGGCTTCTTTTTAGCCTTGCAGGACTCCTCGGAACCCGACGAGGTCCCTGGCTTACCTCGCTTTACCCCTTTTGGGGTCTGTTGCCCCTTGAGGGCGTTTAACAGTTCGGCGTGCTGTTCTCGAGACCTCTTTTCAAGGTCATCGAACGCCTTCCTCTGTTGCCTCAGCTCATCTCTGAGGTCGTCGACCATTTGCCGCAGACTGGCATTCTCTGCTGACAGCTCACTCTCACGGCTAGTTGTCTCCACGACCGACCCGGGGGTGCTAGGTCTGTTATCGCCGGCTTCGCTGCCACTCGAGCGGTCGCTCTCCATAGGGGTCGGAGATCTCGATATAGTGCCCTTCTCCCCGGCACCCGAATCTGAAAAATAAAAGCCGGCGGTCTCTCTACCTAGGCTGAGATAACGTCGGTTGTTAGTAGAAATTTTGCAATATAAAATTGCCGAATTCTTTCTATAGATTGCCTTAATAAAGGCAGAATATTACTTGTCTTGTAAAAGACAGGTTTTGTGGGGCTTCCACTTCACTATTCCTCGCACTGACACTCACTGCTGCACTGCACAACCTACGTCGGCACAGTTCGGCTGCTCGCTTGGAACTCCTAGCTCTCGAGTTAACGCGACCTGCGCTTTTATGCTTTTCGGTGCGGTAGAGCTAGGCTCCGCCCACCACACCGAAAATCGCATCGCCGGCGACATCCCCCCCGTCGAAGACGGTGTGCGGCTTTACCTTTCGGTTGTATCCCTTTTATTGAATACAACCACCTAAGCCACACAATGCTAAGAAAAATAACAATATTAAACATGAACATTTATACAATAACAATATCATAAAAACGTAAAATAAACTTCGGGCAACTGAAACAAACAAATACATATCGGTTAAACAACGGAAAAGTCAATTCAAAAACGAGAAACAAAATCAACGAATGTCTCTGGAGAGAGTGGGCCAGGTGCCCATCGCACTTGGTCCTGGGGGGCTCGGGTGAGCTCCTGGGGCTGAGAAACACACCTGGGTTTCGGCCTGCAACGCCCGTCGTCGTCGAGCCGGGGTGTCAAGGGACATTCATCCGGCTCGATCCGTCTCTCGTGGTCCCTGCGGTGTCGGGGTGCCAGTGGACTGTCTTCCGACACCGCTCCCACGTTGGTAGTAAGCCGGGGTGCCAGTGAACTATTTTCCGGACTTACTACACCATCCTCGGCCTCGGGTGGCCTAGGACATCCACTTCTAGGAATTAGACAGCGGCTGCTGCCTAACGGTACTGCTACTTGTACAGCCTCCAGGCTGCACGGGACTGCTGACTGGGTTGGGGCGTCATGGTAGCTCCCGCTACCAGAGGAAACGCTCGAATCAGGCCCCCATGTTGAAGAAAACGTCGACTGGGCCATAGCCGACCCCATTTCGGTTTCGCTAGGTGCGGCAGACGTCTGGAATTCATCGAAGGTTCCACCTTGTTGGGCTGGTGGAACATCGTGGCAACTCGACCCCGCGTCGCGATCGGCCACGATTTCACGGGGCTCCGCCCCTGGCGGCGGCGTCGATCGCGGCGGAGTGCCACGATTCGTGTCCGGCGTCGGTGTGGCTGGATCTGCTTCCGTCGATGTTGGTCATTGGAGGCAGCCATGGAAGTGGTCGCGGTCATAACGTCGTGACGCGCGTTATTTCCGATGCCGATTCCGTCCGTCACTTCGACCTGGCTCGAACCCACGCCCATATTTCGTTCCGGTTGCGCCGTTCCGGTCAAATTATCTTCGATGCGCGAACCCGCACTTAATCTTTTTATTACTTTCGCCAGCGCACCTTCCTCCTCGTCACTTTCTACTTCGAGTTCTAAACGTCGCGGCGACGGGTGTATAGTGTTTATATATCTCGACCGCCCATCCACGATTTGCGTACAGGTAGGTGGTTTCGCACGTTGTTTCCTCTTCAACGATGTTCCCCGGGTCTCCGCTACTTCGTCTTGGCCCCCGTTCGACGGACACGACCGTATACTATTTAATACTACTGTCTCGGTGGCCGGCTGTCTCGCGACGCCCTCGTCCTTTCGGGTAACTCGTTGCCACTTGGAATGTTCTGGGGCCGGGTGCGGGGCTGCACCGCGGTCCCGGGATCGTTTCCCCGCTGCGGACAATTTCGCACGAAATGTTCGCCCCCGCAGTTATAACATTCCCTCGCCGGCGGCGGCGGTCTTTGCGGTTCTCTCGGACGTACTTCCGGTGGTGCTACACGCGGCGTATCTCATACGCGGTCCTTCCGTAGATCGCCCTCCATCTGCCCAACGGTCTCTAGTAGGGCACTTAGGCTCAGAAAGGACCTATCTCGTAAAATCGCACGCGTGGCTGGACGTAAAAGTTCGACAATGTGTGATAGTTTCTCCTCGGTGGACGTACCCGGCGCTAACCGTTGGAAAAGTGCCCATTTTTCCATGACGAAACTGTATGCCGCTTCCTCCGCGAACTGTGGCCTTCCGTATAGCTGTTTACGCAAATTAGCCCTAATCGCCACGGAATCATACTTAGCTATAAACTGGGCGCTGAACACATCCCACGTTAACCCGGGTATATCGATTTGGTGGAACTATCGCGACGCTTCATCATTCAATACTCGACGCACAATGGGCGCAAATTTATTTACTGGGATCCGATTCTCATACAAATAGTCCTCGATTTTAACCAAAAATATCTCGGGTTCTTCTATATGCCGCCCCGAGAATTCGCAGTCGAGTTCCTCGCGCGGCGGTGGTACCGTCGTGGCTTTTAGCGCGGCCACCTCCTGCGTTAAGCTTCGCACCGCGTCGACTAATATTAAATTCATATTTAGCGTTTGCGTAGTTTCTAATGTCTCTGTCGGGGTTTGATTCACTTCTATATTTGGGCGCCACTGGGTTTCATGTGCGGGCTGACCCAGAACCCTAATCGGCGTCTCGTCCATCGTAAAGTCCCACATACGATTCTCCGACGCGGTAGACTGTAGTACCTGGGTCGCGGATCGGACGAATCCATCATCCAACGCGTAATCGACACCCGTATTTCCGTTACACGCGCGAACACTTTCTCCAGGTACGCCAACTCCACGTTCCATACCGTCATAAGGTGCGCGAACGGCTTCATTAAACGCGATAGCCCCACGTTGGGCGCCATGTGACCTTTGACCTCCCCTATAACGGATTTGGACGCCGTCCCCGACGGCTACGGGTCCGTCGCCGGTGCCACGGCTAGCTCTAGCATGGCCGACGACTCCCTCTCGTAGGTACGCACTACCGACGCCGAAATCGCCGTTATTTACTTCCATGATGGACGCTTTGTAATCTGCCGCACCCTTTATCCTCGAACCAACTTTATCGTAGACTGAATTCTTTTTGTTATTTACCAACTTATCGTTGGCCGAATTCTTTTTAAATATTTGGAGTTACACCTAGGTGTATTTCCTATGTGGATTTGTACCTAGGTACAGTTCCTTCTGGGGTCGGACCTATGGCCTCTTTCCTAATATGGGGTTCGGGGATGTTCTTTTCCCCAGGAGGTCTGTTTCTTTTCCTCCCCTGTTTTCTTTTTTTTTTATTTGGAAATTCTCTTTTTTCCTTTTCCTTCTTTTTTTATATTTAAATATTAAATTTCAATATTTTCCTCAAACTTCTTTCCTTTATTATTACTTTACTTTCGGTCCCGGACCGTTCTATTTGTTTTTTTATTTCAGGAATCTACTTGTGAAATAAACAAATAAAACAAGATTATAATCTTAAAATACACCAGGAAGTGTAGCCGCACACCTTCGTGGAGGAGCCACCGCACGCTGTTCCTAGGACATGATACCGTCAGCGTCCCACGTACGAATGAGCTCTCGAGTTAGCGCGACCTGCGCTTTTATGCTTTTCGGTGCGGTAGAGCTAGGCTCCGCCCACCGCACCGAAAATCGCATCGCCGGCGACACGCTGTTGTATAATGTGAGCGAGCAAACTTCAGATTTCGACTATCTTTCGAATCCAAGTTCCAACGCCCAGGACGACGCTCCAGCGCGAGATGTCCAGGCAGCAATCGAAGCTATAAATGATAAATTCCACAAAGTTTCCAATCTCGAGCCCGAAGTCGCTGTCAGAGGAAAAAGTAAAACTTTCACCCATGTTTCCAATCCATACCTCAAAGTCCAGCACCAAGCTCCAAGCCCGATTTCCAACATAGGAAATCAAAGCACAAGCATTACATTGCATAATGTTTCTAACTCCGAAGCCGAAGTCGCTGTCAGGAGAGAAAGTAAAACTTTCACCCATGTTTCCAATCCACACCTCAAAATCCAGCACAGAGCTCCAAGCCCGATTTCCAACATAAGAAATCGAAGGCAAAGCATTAACTTACATAACGTTTCTAATCCTGAAGCCGAAGCCGCTGTCAGGAAAGAAAGTAAGATTTTCACCCAAGTTTCCATTCCGAATCCAAGAATCCCGGACNAAATGATAGCTATAATGCAACGAGCGTAACAGGATGCTATTGATAGCTGTAAACCTGCATACAGGAAACCACTAAAAAATAATGAGCCTGTACGATAGTTTATCAACATCCTGTAGACTGTTTGAAGCAAAACCTTTTACAAACCATTTCATTTTTAAAACAACAATCATAGAGACTGCTTGTGTGTTTTAGTGTAGTGACTAGCGAGTGATTGGTTTTGTGTATTATGTATGGATACATTTTGAATAAAAAAAGGTAAGTGAACACATATTTTCTATATAAAAATTAGTCTTAAACCGTAATTACTCGAATTATTACTAAACTTGATTAGAAACTTATCTGTAGCAAGAAAATTAAATAAAATTACATATATAATAAAAAATCTGGTTGAAAAAACAGTTCGAGAATTTTCCAACCGAAAATAAATCTTAAAAAATCAATCCCTATTATTTTAACATCAAAAACTATAAATTAGCTGTCAAAGGGCTTATTTTCAATAAAAATGTATTAAAATTATTAATCTTAAACTAAATTAGGCAAATTATTTTTTATAGTAAAAATTCTATTATTAAAAATATTTGGTTTATTTCAACAGGAAAACAAACCAAAAAATACTTGGGCTTAATAATAATAATAATAATAATAATAATAATAATAATAATAATAATAATAATGAACTGAAAAAATTATCCAAAAACAATTAAACAGTAATTAGACGAATCTCTATCGAAAAGGATAAAGGTAATTTAATAGAATCTTAAAAATCAAACCAAAAATCATATTGAAAATCCTATTAAAAGCAGCATGAATATTCTAACATAAAAATAGTATTATTTTAATAACTGAATATTCTAACCGAAAATTATATATAATGAAAAATCAAGTCGAAAAATCAGATCGAAAAATTTCTAGCTCAAAATAAATCTTAAAAACATTTCTAATAAAAATAGTATTATTTTAATAACTGAATATTCTAACCGAAATTATATAAATCAGATCGAAAAATTTCTAACTGAAAATAAATCTTAAAAAGTCAATCCCTATTATTTTAACAGCAAAAATTATAAATTAGCCGTCAAACGGCCTATTTTCAATAAAGTGTATTAAAATCATTAATCCTAAACTAAATTAGACGAATTATTTTTCATAGCAAAAAAATTCTATAATTAAAAATATTGACTTATTTTAACAGGAAAACAAGCTAAAAATCCCCAAAACATATTAGCATTCTGAAAACTATAATTTAGCTGGTAAAACCGTTTTATTATAATAACTGAAAAATGAGCCCAAAACAATTAAACAGTAATTAGACGAATCCCTATCGAAAAAGATAAAGGCAATTTACTAGAATCTTAAAAATTTCCAATAAAAAAATGGTATTATTTAAATAACTCGAAAAATTAAATAAAAAACCCACATTATTTCAAGAGGAAAGGGGTAGGATACAGATATACTGGGTCTCTATAAAACGCGTTTATAAAGTTACAAATTATTTGGGCCTATTACCTACTGAATAAAATATACTGAGCCTTTATAAAAAGTGTTTAAAATGTTACAAATTATTTGGATTAATATTCTAACACAAAAATAGCATTATAATGAAAAATCAAGTCGAAAAATCAGATCGAAAAAATAGTATTATTTTAATAACTGAATATTCTAACTGAAAATTATATACATATAATGAAAAATCAAATCGAAAAATCAGATCGAAAATTTCTAACTGAAAATAAAGAAAATAAATCTAAAAAACAATAAATTAGCCACCAAAACGGCTTATTTCCAATAAAGTGTATTAAAATCATTAATCCTAAACTAAATTAGACGAATTATTTTTCATAGCAAAGAAAATTCTATAATTAAAAATATTGACTTATTTCAACAGGAAAAAACAAGCTAAAAATCCCCAAAACATATTAGCATTTTGAAAACTATAATTTAGCTGGTAAAACCGTTTTATTATAATAACTGAAAAATTAGCCAAAACAATTAAACAGTAATTAGACGAATCTCTATCGAAAAAGATAAAGGCAATTTACTAGAATCATAAAAATCAAAACCAAAAATCAGATCGAAATTTTTTTTATTTAAAACAAGCATTATAGGGTGTTATTTTAGCTGTTGAGAAAAAACAATAGCTACAGGGTCTTTATAAAAAGTTAAAAATTATTTGACAACAAGATGGCGACTAAAAATCTAAAGCATTAATTTTATAGACAGCGGAAAGACAGAGAGAAAGCAGCGTCGGAAAGGCATGAATGTTGCCCATAGGACGACAGAGACATGAAAATCAAAAACAAGACAAAAAATAGCAGACAGAGGGTAAGTTGCTTCAAATTTCATCATTTCAGATTGTCAGCTTATTTAATACGGTAAAAATCACTTAATTATAATAAACCTTAACTAACCGAAAATTTAATAAAAAGCATAATCCTCATATAATACAGGGCTTTATTATAATAACAGTAATTAGACGAATCTTTATCGAAAAAAGATAAAGGCGATTTACTAAAATCTTAAAAAACAGACCAAAAATCAATCGAAAAAATTTATATTTAAATTAGCACTAATATTCTAACAGAAAATTATGAATTAAAAAATCAAACCGAAAATTAGTATTATTTATCCATTATTTCCATTATTTCAATAGGAAATGGGTAGAATACAGATATACAGGGTCTTTATAAAAAGTTACAAATTGTTTGACAACAACAAAATGATGGCTAAAAATCTAAAGCATTAATTTTATAGGCAGTTGAAAGTCTAGCCAGGACTGTGAGAGCAGTGTTGGAAAGGTATGAATTTTGGCCACAGGACGACGGAGGCATGAAGATCAAAACAAGACAACAGAACGACAGAGGAAACACGGAGTCCGCAAGACCGAAGGGTAAGTTGCTTTGAGTTTTGCATTTCAGATCGCGTCGTTTGTACCGATTCAATATACAGTTACATATGCTGGCTTGATACAGGTACCCGTGGTCGTGTAGGGATCTATCTTAAACGATTACCTAAGGGTAATCATTGGGTTTTCCCTGCCAACGAAAAAGGTTCCAGCCAAACGCGAAATACTTAAATCCATTCGCGAGCGCGAAAGGCCTTCGGGCTATCGAAACGATAAAAATGGCTGTCTTGTGGTTAGGGCAAATTCAAAAATATTATTGTTTGACGTCATACTCGTAACACCATTCAAACAGCTCGACGGCCATGTTTCAAACTAAACAGATTCGTTGTGATGATAAGTGACTTTCCATTAAAAATTACTATTGACTCTTAATTTTTCATAAATTTTCATAAAATAATTTTTCATAATTTCTATATTAATCATAAAACAATTATAACTTTCGGCTTTGAAGCCATTAAAAAATTACAAAAACTTACCAGATGGGCCAAGGGAAAGCGGTAAACGGTCATAGAGGGTGGCTGCAGAGGCGGGCTATAGGGTGGGGGCGGTTCTTTGATAGCCATAGGGGGCCTCACAATAATTAGTTGGAAGCCCCGGCAAATCAATTCCACAAAAAAATATGTTCGCACGCATGCGCACAAACGAAAGCGTTATCTATACATGCCCCTTGAAGGCGACGACCCTTATCTTATTAGGACTGGTATTACAGACGCCAGGGGTTGTACTCTCTCGCATGAAAGCGGTACCTGTCACGCTAACGTGAGGAAGAAAGTCGACCACCAGCCCACGAGCCCCGCAAGCACCACACCTCCGTACACATCAACAGATCAGCGAAGAAAGAACGATTATAAAAGCTATTAAGCCTAAGATGCGCACCGTTACCACCACGCATATCCCGTGTTTTCTACATCTTATGTGCTATCGTATGTGCTTCGATTTACATACAATCAAATAGGAAAGCGCATCAAACTAGGCGGAATCCTAAAATTAGCATTGATTCTTATGGCCGGAGCGCACAAATCGCGGATATCAGGGGGCCTTTTTGTTATCGGTTAGCGTTAGCAGTTGTTCGACGAGCTCAGAGTAAGCGCGTGGACGTAATTATCAAGTGTGTCACAACTTACACACGTTTTAATAGGGAAAACACTTCACTTTGCATAATATCGTAAATTAACACTGATTCTAATGACAAAAACGCACAAGTCATAAACTTTAAGAGGCCTTTTAGATATCGACCGTTAGGGACAGGTTCGAGATTAGGAGAAGGTTTCGAGATTATCAGCTGAGTATAAAAGCCGGATACGTCGGTATATTTGGTCTTTCCTTTCGTATCAGTACACTGTCTTAAGTCTTATCTCCACGCTGTTATTATATTTGAAATTATCAGTTTTTTAAAAAGGTCTTCAATACATCTTCAATAAAGGTGAGTTTATTAAAATTTGGCGTGTCGCATATCAAATTAATGCTTGCAATAAGATAGTGGGTTTCATCGATTTTTTTTTCATTTGTTCGCGATCGATGATATGCTTGCCCCTAGTAGATAGAAAGCACCTACTATCTTTTCGTTTTACTCACTTTCAAAATTTTTCATATTTGTCTTATACTTTGAAATTATTTGTGAGAATATACGCCCTTTTTTAATCAAACATATCTTAATCACGTGACCTCTTTTCAGGCATCAAAATTATATCTCACCGACACTAGTTACCTGAAAGGTGATAACTACGCGTCTCCTACAGCCTTCTAATCAGTTTATCATCAGTCTTTGAAGTGATAGCATCATGGCTGCATCAGATATTCTAAAGTATTTGTGCTACCAAATAAGTGCCCTACTCGGCATTCTGAAAAAATCTTATACTGATGAAACCGCGATGGATGGACTTCGGCAGTGCACAAAAGCTGTGCGAAATATAAAAAATCAGCTAAAAATTGTCAAAACCATTGAGGAAAAGCAAAAGCTATTGACACAGCTGGCCCAAATAAAATCCTTTAGATGCCAGTTTAAGTCCATAAAGAAGACGGGTGCCGGCTGTTCTTCCGATCCAAAGAAAACCGCAAAACAGCGCGTCCATTGGGATGATTCGGCTAATGCTTTCGATAGCCGCATCCCACCGGCGTAATAAGCAATTTAAAACACAAGGACCCCAAGGAGTTCCTCAAGGACAGCTTTGCACTCTTCAAGCGACGCATCACTAACGTGTTGAAGAAGGAAGAGGCAGTGAAAGTCAACTCGGTGTTTGGCGGACAATTCCGACTACAAAAAGCCGACAGGATTATGGAGGAGCCGAAATATTTCACGACTAAGAATTCATCAATTTATCGAGACACCAATCTAGAGGCATGATTTCACGAACATGTAGTGATGCCGATTTCTACGGAGCTCGAAGAATTCCAAGAGCATGATAGCGGCTGGGCGTTGAGCTTTATAACCAACTTGGGAATCAACATAAACAAGTTCACGCCGCAGCTAGGGTCATCGTACATCGACTTACCCACATCAATTAAAAAGAAGCAGGCATGCGTCAATGTAAAAAACGATGACAACGCTTGTTTTGCGTGGGCGGTGACATCGGCCTTGTATCCTGTTGATTTTCGAAATCATCCCGATAGGACTTCATCTTACCCTCAACCCTCAACGGTACTCAACCTGACGGGTATACAGTTTCCCATAACTATGAAACAATTACCCAGGTTTGAGAAACAAAACGATGTATCCATCAACGCATACTGCCTCAAAAAGACAAAAAAGAACTTCACTACACACCCAGTTTATTTGACGAAGAACAAAAAAGATAAGCACGTCAACCTGCTTTTACTACAAGATATGTACGCTGATGAGGGTGCGGATGGGAGTAATAATGGTATTACATCTGTGATATACCATTACGTATGGATAAAAGATCTATCACGCCTCCTATCGTCCCAACTTAGCAAAATGCATGCTAAGAAGTACTTCTGCGACAGATGTTTACATTACTTCTACAGTCAAGAAAAACTAGATACGCTCTACATCAACTGCAAAAATCAGAATGACTGCAGAGTCAGACTACCAACCGAGGACCAAAAAGACCTAAAATTTAAAAGCTTTAGAAACAAAGAAAAGGTCCCCTTCATTATATATGCCGACCTCGAGAGTGTTCTAATAGAGGAGAACTCAGGCAACAAGTACCAACGTCATGTGCCTGCTGCCATAGGCTACTACGTAAAGTGTTCATACGATTCCTCATTATCATTTTATCGCTCGTATAGGGGTGAGGACTGCATGTCTTGGTTCGCTCGCGAAATGTCTGCGTTCGCCGAGGACGTAGAAACGGCTTTCTTATGCCCTTACGATATTTCCATGACGTCAGCGCAAGAAGTTGAATTTCATAAANCGTCCAAGCTGTCAGATTCAGAGGGCTACCTACCTGTGAACAAACAAACAAACCATCTGAAATACTGGAAGAATTGTACTTCAACTACTGGTAATTGTAGAGATGTAGAATACGGCTCCTACAACAATACCGCTACCAGTGTGACACGCTCCTGCGATTCGATTCTACTGACTATGTGTTTCAAAGAGCTACATATGTAGAGTGCTCTATATTACCATAATTTTATTGGAAAATAAATACATATTTTACATACCCGTTTTTTATTCTTTTTCCTCATTTCCAAAAGGTTAGAAATAATAATAATACTCAATCATATGTTACAAGTTTTATTAAGGATATCTGTACATAACATTACAATACATTTCCCCGTAATTTTTACATTCGCATTTTTTAAATAAATTCTCTGAGGCTTCATTACTGCAAAACGCCGAAAACTGTTCGCGTTCTTTCACATGGTCTATAAGGGCTGCAGCATGTCCTTTGAACGTCTTTGACTTGAACGACTTGTCACTACCAAGAACAAGACAAGAATGAGACGCTTGCTCAAGGTATTCTTATTATGTAGGAGTGGGAGGGGGTAAGCGCATGCGTGTTTTAATCTATTCCTAGCATTTTATTAACGTCATTTACAAAAATTTCAATAGGCGCGTTTACAAGTTTAAAATCACTGTATTTACATGTAATATACGGTATGTTGTCCGTGATGCGATTAAAAAGGCTGATACTGTTGGGATTATACTCCAAATCTGCCACGACGCGCGCTTTCGGGTGCTTCTTCTGCAACCTCTTCAAGGATTGCGGGAAACCTCTTTTCTGTATAAACATGTGTCGTTTGTTCGGGTTAACGACCTTTGAACTTATATATTCTACGTAATTTTCCAACTTCTCATTCCAGGTTTTTAATTCGCGCAACTTGGACATTACAGCTTCATTATCGTGTTGATAGTTGGTCTTGAATTCGTTAACGAAATATTCTTCAATTATTTTACTGCATTTCATGTAGAATTCCGGAGATACCCAGCAAGCAATATCCAGGAACAACTCTTTGGGTAAGTAGGTTCCAGAAATAATCGTATTGTACACGCGGTTCTTATTGCCTTTTACTGTGTAGGAGGGGTCAGGGGATGTCGTTGGAGAATCCGAGGAATCACTTTCCGATGCATAATACCGCATAAGTTCATTCGATCTTTTATTACGTAGCCAGTTATCAAATCTTCGGTCGCCATCCCGGCATAGCTTTGTAGCGTTAAAGTAGCATGTGTCCTTGTTCACAATAATCTTAAAATCTCCATATAAACCGTACCAGTATTGGTCTTGGATTTGCTCGAAGCAAACATCTCTTAGACTTAACATTTTGAGCACGTCTGAACACTTTGAATGTTAGATGAAGAAAGATTACAGACACTGTGATGACAATATTTATTTTTTTCTCAGCTCGATGCCACTGAAGACAGCGCATGCGCCTGAACAGCTCTAGACACCGCTAGACCTGGTGCAGGCGTCTGATGACTCTCTGAAGACCTAACGTTAAGACGATGATGGGAGGTGCATGGTAAGTTACTGAATTATTCCTATATCATGTACCTTGTTGATAATGTCGCTACAGAGCTGATGTTCTTTAGTCAAACCACACTCTTCGATATAATAACGTAAATCATTTACAAGTTCATTTAGGTCAAATCCGCTCTCTCTTTCTAGCATATCTTCGCTACTCTCATAATCTGTTTGTTCATCATTGAGAGGCCTATATAGATATTTTCTATTGCAAGTACTGTCCTCGTCATTGCAGTTACTGTTCGTGTCGTCTGTGGTTAGTTCGCTGTAATTACGTTTGTTTTTCCTGTGCGAGATTAGGTTATCCTGTCTTGTAAATTTCTTTCCACATGTGTCACAGGGAAAAGCGGTGGATTTATGCCTGTTAGCGTGGCGACTAAGTCCGCTTTTATATACAAAACCCTTAGAGCAGATGTTACACGTATACATGTTTACTCTTTAAATGGCAGACGAAAAATGTCTATGCACGCGTAAATTATCCTTTTATTATCCTTTTTATTATCCTTTTTATTATCCTTAATTACGTGACGGTTACCCTTATTTTACGTGACGACGTGACGTAAAACGTGATGTAAAACGTGGTGATGTGATGTAAACGTGACGTAAAACGTGACGTAAACGTGACGTAAAACGTGACGACGTGACGTAAAACGTGACGACGTGACGTAAAACGTGACGACGTGACGTAAAACGTGACGACGTGACGTGACAACGTGACGTAAAACGTGACGACGTGACGTAAAACGTGACGACGTGACGTAAAACGTGACGACGTGACGTAAAACGTGACGTAACGTCACGACTTAAGATATTATACGAGCCTCCTTCAGTTCCTCGATAATGGCTGTAATTTCATTATCATGTTATTCTTTTTTTGTACGGTTATGTCTTTATCTACACTCGAATTGCGGACGATTTATCTTCTCCCGGATGCTGCTGCCTTTTCATACACAATCGAGGTGCCTTCCTGCGAGTGCTGTATTAAAATTTTTGGTGATCCCGACACTCCTTGCGCCTTCTTTTCAAACGTAGTTGTTTATCAGAACGGTTCGAAAGCTTCGATTATACCGATTTTTTAAATTCATATACTTACTCGAGGGTTTTTGCAGAAACAGAACACGCTTTTGCACTCTTACAGTAGTACATTTTTGAATAATGGGTTTTGAAAAATTGCTTTAATATCGCATTGCGGAAGTATTATCTATTTTGCAAGTAATTTTTGGAGGTGGTGGTAGAACGGCTCATGATTTGATTAGCAGAGATGTTCCCCGTAATTTTTTATTATCTCACAAGTATGGAGTGTGGTTCGTGTGGAAACTGTTAAAGTTCGCCCTTATTGCTATCGCGTCTTTACCTTAAAAGAATTCCGAAAACATATACGCAAACACCTTTATTGCGCGACATGCAGAAGACATGCATTAATACCATACAACGTTAACCCTTTCTCTTCTAATACTATATTAAATTTTCAGGTAGTTCCTGTCTAGGCGTATGGGAGGCTGTACTAGAAGATGAAGTATATAGTGTGAAGTGCAGGTATGTGTATCTTTATAATCAGAGTTTTGGCGCTAAAATAATCTTTTGTATTCAAACCATTGCGGCAGTCCTCTCAATTTTGCGTATATTTCAGTTTTCCCATTCTCTATACCTACTAATGTACGGAAAACGCTGGTCTGAAAGGTTCTTTGCATCAGCCGCTCACTTTTTTCTGGCTTATCTATTGCTCTATCTCACCTCTTCTGTTGAAGTGAAATAGGCGAGTATTTATATCAAGAGGTTCTATTTGCGTTTTTGATAAAACGCTCCAAAGTCGACATACACAACGAATGGAGCCTTTATTTTTTAAATTTTAAATCTTTTTGGCGTTCGATGGGTAGCCTGACTTTGCACTCGTTCATTTTTTTGTCGCCGATGTAATGGTTGCTTAGTCTTTCTTACACGACTGTCTAAATGACTGCGCTCTTCGTCGGCCTCAAAATGTGGCAATTTGCAGCACCTTGCTAGCTCCCTTTGATTTTCATCTTGTGTTCGTCCATAGCGATCTTATACAGAATGTTTGGCCTTTTTGGTCAAAATTGGTAATGCCTTTGCGGAAAACGATCTGTTTCTTTATTGTTTATACAAAACAATCCTCCGTTGAGATTTTAAATCATTTTTCCTTCAAACAGCTTTCCGAGAATGTTGATTGTGAATCTTCCTTGTCTTTACTGACTTATTGGATTATTATTTGATATCAGGTTTGTGAATGCTTACGAACGGTTATCCAGAGACGTGTACAGCATGAAATGCGCCAGGTAGGTGTACTTGTGTAAAACCAACAGACGTGCCCTCGGCAGTATAATATGCTCTCAGAAGTGGCAATTTGTCTGTTTAAAAATTTCCGGTTGTCTCCATCTATCGTGATAGAAGCATTGGTACACATAATAACATTATTTACTCGAAAGTTAGACTTGTCTTCTTGATACGACAGAAAATACTTGGTTAGACTAAAGTTGTTGTTTTTGGAGTCGGTAGCAAGTAGTTCTTCAAAGGCGACTTTCTTATTTCTTTTATATTTTGTTNTTTTAAATCATTTTTCCTTCAAACAGCTTTCCGAGAATGTTGATTGTGAATCTTCCTTGTCTTTACTGACTTATTGGATTATTATTTGATATCAGGTTTGTGAATGCTTACGAACGGTTATCCAGAGACGTGTACAGCATGAAATGCGCCAGGTAGGTGTACTTGTGTAAAACCAACAGACGTGCCCTCGGCAGTATAATATGCTCTCAGAAGTGGCAATTTGTCTGTTTAAAAATTTCCGGTTGTCTCCATCTATCGTGATAGAAGCATTGGTACACATAATAACATTATTTACTCGAAAGTTAGACTTGTCTTCTTGATACGACAGAAAATACTTGGTTAGACTAAAGTTGTTGTTTTTGGAGTCGGTAGCAAGTAGTTCTTCAAAGGCGACTTTCTTATTTCTTTTATATTTTGTTTGTATTAAAACAGTCCCTTCGCTACATTCTAAAACTACGTCGTCGAATTTTCCAGCTAGCTGGTTTTCTGACGATAGCCTCCAGATTTTCAACTTCTCGAAGGCCTTTAAGAGACAGAAGGTGATCAAATTAATTTGAAATATCTTACCCTTAGTTTCTGTGTTCCCGCCCTTTTCAACCTTGCCGCGCGGCAAGCTCGCGGAAGGTCCTATATTCATTCTAAAAAGAAATGGACCCTAGTTCGCGGGCTCGCGCACTTAAATGAAATTACAACAAATACACACTGCTATATTATAGAACTTTTGTCGCCGGTGTTATGTGTGGACGAGTGGTAGTTACAGCCGTGGAACTCAAGCACCTGATTGGTTTCCTCACTGTAGCCATCGACTTTTACGCCCGTTACTAGAACTTCTTTGTCTTTGGCGGCGTGATGTATGTTTATGCTCCGTTGCTTCTCCTCTCACATTAACCACTGGATGGCAATCTTGCTCTGATTATCCCGCCATCTGTAGCCGCCTTTGGGGATGATACCGATGGTGTTTGGTTGCAGGAAGTTGCGCCTGCACATCTTATTGCACGCGGAGGCTATAGTGCAAGCTTCCGTATACGGGCAGACGTTTCTCGTTTCCATCAGCCGTTCCTGGGACTTGAGACATGCGGTCGTTAGGATCTCCGCGTTCGATATACAATATTCGACGAGGTCGCGCTGCATTTCGAACACGGTGGTCTTATGTTCCTCGTGCCATGATAAAAACTTTTTCTATCTTCCGGCTTCACAGTATTCCGGGTGTATGTAACCGTTAGTTCTTTATCTTCATTACTTTCAATTTTCTATACTCTTCCTCCCTAGGGCGAACAACCCCGTGTTAATTCTACATCAGCCTCTATAAGATTGCGGTAATCAACCCCTTTGGAGTAGAGGCTGATGTAGAATTAACTTCACCTTTTGTACACATACTGAGATTTTTTCTCATTCAGTGCCTCTTCTCTAGGTTCCCCGGACGCTCGGACTACATCTGCTGCAGAATGGCGAAGAAGCGACCATGTTGCAGCTCTTAGATTTAAAAGATGTACCTGTTGGTTTGTTATTTTTAATGTAATGAACTATTATTTACAGCCTTGGTTTTTCTTCTCACAGGCCCGAGCTGCAATTTCATTACAATTTACTATTTATAACTAAAAAATAAAAGAATAAGTAGTTACCGTACGGTGGTCGAGTGGGCTTTAACACGAACATGAGATATAACATGGAACGACATTATTAAGATATATATATANTGAATTTGGCCTTTCGTTTATGCGACGCGTCGCGGTGCCGGACGTAGATCGTCGAGATGGATGCGCGCATGCGCGCCGTCCCTTTCGACGGTATACGTCGTCTCTCCCTCTCGACGCACGACGCGGTGTGGTCCTGTCCACTTGGCGCAAAACGGATCGGCGGATCTGTCCCTGGCCAGACACGTGTCATGACCTCCTCACCGACGGCGAATTCTAGCGGTGCTTCTCGGGGTTCGGGGTAGAGGTTCCGCTGAAAAATCTGCTGGCGGTCCCTGGCTCTTCTCATCCGTTCATTACGGGCCTGTACCGTGCGTTGAGCGGGTGGCGCGACCTGCGGGGGTATCATCCATTCGCCGGGGCGTTTGAGCAAACCTCCCGTCTTGATCTCGCTGGGCGTCATCCTCGTGGAGGCGTTGGTTCTATTCCGGAGTACGAATAGCGTTTCGTTGATGTAGGCGTCCCACCTACGATCTGCGTTACGTCTAGTTCGTAGCACCTTTTTGAATTCCTGAACCCGGCGCTCCACTGGGTTCGCCCGCTGGTGGTAGATTGCGGCGTAATACGGGGTGATCTGCATCTCCTCCAGGTACCTCAGCCACTGTCCTCCGCGGAAAACTCCTCCGTTGTCTGTTATGCACGCTTGTGGATACCCCCATTTCGTGCAAATGTCTTGGACGAAGGCTCGCATCTCCTGGTGGCGTACTCGCGGTACGGCGATGGCCTCCACCCATTTGCTGAAGATATCCACAGCGATTATAACGTATTTATTCTTTTGTCTCGTTTCCGGATACGGCCCTAGAACGACGAAGCTCCAGGTGTGCGCCGCATCCGTGGGGACTCGAGGTCGGAGCGGAGCCCTAGGCTGTCCGTTTCCGGCCTTAGTTGACGCGCATACGAGGCACGCTTTGGCGTGGTCTGTGACTGCTTCTCGCATGCCGCGCCAGTCATAGTACCTCTGGATGGCCCGAAGTGTTTCGTCTCGCCCTGGGTGTGCGGCGAGTACGGCGTCGTGGTAGGCCTCTACAACTTCCTCTTGCATCGTACCTGGTACGTACAATTCGCGGCGATCGCCATATCTCCTCCAGATATAGCCTCGCTCGAAGATGTAGGCCTCGGCGATACGGCGATACGACGCTCCGTCTCCGTTTCGGGGCCATCGCGCTGTATGCGGTACAGCCTAGCCCTGTCTGTACGACACTGGTCGTCTTCGCCTTGTGCTCGCTGAACGCGCTCGAACAGCGGCATGTCTTCGGCGGGTATCCCTCCAAGGTTCGGCGGTGGTTGCGCTGGTTCCTCCTCTTGTCCTCCAGGCTCGTCCTCCACGTGCACCTGGACGTCGACTTCGACGCGCTGGGGCTCCTCTTGTTCCAACGGCGGATTTTGTTCGCGGCCTGCGTCTTCCTCGACGTGGTTCACGACCGGGTACATCCTGTCGTCGATCTCGGGTGGACATTCTTCACGCGCTTCCTCCTCGGGGTTCCGTGATAAAAAGTTTGGTAGTTCGTTTACGCGACCTGGTACGTGGACGATACGAAACCGGTATCCTTGTAACATTAAGGCCCACCGGGTTAATTTCGTTTTCTCGTCTTTGTACCGGTCTAGCCAAAGTGCTCTACTATCCGTGTAGAGGGTGAACTCGCGGTCCTCCAGGTGTTGACGATATTTCCTTATACCGAAAATCACCGCAAGGGCCTCTTGCTCGTTCACGTGGTACCTCGACTCGGTTTTCGAGAACTTCGATGACGCGCAGGAAATCAATCTTCTGGTGCCGTCGTCGTTTTCCTGGAATAGCACGGCGGCCATTCCTACGGCGCTGGCGTCGGTCTGGAGGCAGTAAGGCAGGCCGGTTTTTGGCCTGTGCAGGGGCTCGTGGTGAACTAAAGCAAGCTTGAGTTCGTCAAAAGCCTCCTGCTCCCTAGCTGTCCAGCGGAACCGTCGGTTTGCATCTAACAGATTTGTCAGAGGAGCTGCCAGTAAGGCGAACCGCGGCACGTATTCACGTAACCATCCGGCAAGCCCGAGGAACTGTCGCAACTCCTTGACGTTTTTCGGCGGCGCGTGTTCTTGTATACGCGTAAGGTGCCGTTCTTGTGGCAGATTGTGGTCCTTGGTGACGATGTGCCCTAGGTACTCTATATGCGTCGCGGCGAAACTGCACTTCTCAGGTGAGACGCACAGTCCGTGTTGTCGGAGGCGTTCGAACACCAGTCTGAGGTGTTCTACGTGCTCCTGCGGCGTCTTACTATAGATGATGATGTCGTCTAGGTACACCTTCACGAAACGATGTAATTGGCCTCGCAGTACTTCCGTCATGAGCTTCTGAAAGGTACCTGGGGCTCCAGATAACCCGAAGGGCATGACGTTGAACTCGTAGCTGCCGCCGTCTGGTGTTGTGAATGCCGTTATCGCTTAGACTCCTCGTGAACGGATACCTGCCAATAACCTGCCTTAAGGTCTAGGGTTGTGAAGTACTGTGCTTCACCTAGTTCCTTAAGCATGTCGTCTATTGGGGGTAGTGTTCCTGTTGCGACGAGTGCCTTTTCGTTGAGCTTACGGTAATCCACACAGTAGCGCTGGCTATCATCCTTCTTCTTCACAAGGAGGGCCGGTGAATTGTACTCTGAAGTACTTCGTCGTATCACCCCCTGTTGCAACATCTCTTCGCAGGCCTTGTTTATTATGCGTTTCTTCTCCTCCGAACGTCTGTATTGTGGCGTATTTACGGGGTCGTCGTCGCGTAGTACTATGCGATGTTCCGCCAGCTTCGTCGACGCCGGTCTAGGTTCGATCGAGAACACATCCATGTACTCGCCTAAAACCTCTTGGCACTCTTCTTCGAAACTAGGCGGAATCTTCTCGCATAGTATCTCCCATATTTCTTCTCGCTGTTCGTTGTTTACTTCGAGAGGCGTCCCATTCCAATACACGCAGCGGCGTCGTTCGCGTCCATAATAGATCATCCCCTGGGAGAAGTCCATTACGACGTGGTGCTCTAGTAACCATGGTCGACCCAGTATGCATTCCTCGCAAAGGTCGTCGACCAGGAGCATTTCAGTAGAGAGGGTCGCCCCGTCCAGCGTGAATTCCACATCCGTGGTCCCGCTGGTCTCTACGTTGGCTCCTTGGCTAGCTAGTTGCACTCGAGGTCCATTTCCATTCCGTCTGTCCGCAGCGAATTCTGTCCGCAAAAGGTTAACGCCTACCCCAGAATCCATTAGGGCGGTGATCCTCCGGCTTCCTAACTGTAAAGTTAGCCGGGGTGCCTCCGCATTTCCACGAATCGTGTTAACTCTTTTGTTTTCTAGAGATTCGCGCTCGCTGACGTCGTCCTCTAGGTCCCTCGGTGGCTGCGTTTCTTGTGCAGGTTCCTCCTGAAGCGTGGGGCTCGTACCCATGTCCCTGAGTTTTCCTGTCTCATGTTCTTCTCCGGCCTCCCTCGTCGAGGCGGCTGGTCGTCGTTCTGTCATATCCTGGTGGAGCTCGTCTTCGACGTATTCCGGTTGCTCCAGCCCGAAATACGCGCATTCTTCGACATTTGTAGTCGGATTTATTGTCGTGGGGGCCCGGGTCGTGGCTGGGCCTGTGTCACGACCCCCGGGGCGTTTCCCTGGTATCGGCGAGGCTCGTCGTCGTCGACGCGCTGCCGCGGGCTGGGACGTGGCGGTCCTGGAGGTGGCCTGGGGGCCTCCCTCGTAGGCTGGTTCGGCGGAGGTCGCCCTCGAGGTGGTGACCTCGGGCGTTCCTCCTGCTGCCTCTGGCGCCAGTCGTCGCGTCGCGGCGGCGGTCCGT
The DNA here is from genome assembly GCF_000390285.2 of Anoplophora glabripennis. Lineage (NCBI taxonomy): Eukaryota > Metazoa > Arthropoda > Insecta > Coleoptera > Cerambycidae > Anoplophora > Anoplophora glabripennis. The sequence continues at coordinate 60,653 of NW_019417151.1, forward strand.
TATTGTTGTAACGCTGTGGCGGCGGCGGTCCCTCCTGGCGGAACTGTCGCTGCGGCGGCCCGTTTCTTGGGTCCTGGTGTTGCTGTCTCGGCGTCGGTGTGGGTGCGTCACGGCCTGAGTGCCGTGGCGGTCCCCGCGGAGGCTGTTGCTCTCGCGCAAGGACGCGTGGTGCCGGCCTAGGTCCACCGGAAGCTTGAGGTGTTGGTTCTACCATGTCGTCCTCTATCTGCGACATTACGCGCATTAGTTCTTCGGTCGTGCCGAAATGACCTAATCGCGCGTATGTGCGGAGGTTCCATCGTAGCTGTTCGATCACGATCCGGACGCGCGCCGCCTCCGGCGTCACGGGTGCCAGTCGCTCGAACAGGGCGACTTTCACGGTGACAAAAGCTAGGACGCTCTCACTCGATCCTTGTACTTCCCCGTACAATTTCCGGGTGAGGTCGCAAAGCGTTGCCACACCGTTGAATTCTTCCTCGAACTTCCGGACGAACGTCTCGTAGGTGACGCCCACCGGTTGTCTTGCTAACCAACGTTTGGCCGACCCGTGCATGGTGCTACGCACTGCTCGCATCCGGTGCTCGACCTCCACGTCGTAGTCCTCGAAGTGGCGTTCAAGCTTTCGCAGGTACGCCTCTGGATCTTCGTCTTCCCTGCCGTGAAACTCGAATTCGGGTTTCACCGGGAACTGTTGCCTTTGCAGGGCCTCTGTCCTCTCGGTCAACGCCGTTATGGCTAACAGCATTGCGCGAGTGGCTAGCCGCTGCTCGACATCAGCGGTGACTTCCTGCGTGCGCTCCTGGTGGCGCGGCGTCGTTGAGCGTCGCGGTGCCGCGACAGGTACCTCGCCGGGTCCTGTGGCGTCCAGAGTCCTCCAGGTCAGGACTCCGCGCTCTATGTCTTTTAGGTGGGTGGTGTCGGGGGTTGATGTCCTTCCAGACATCTTCGCCGTCCAGCTACTTTCTAGCATATCCCGCCATCTGGGGTAGCTTGTAGCAGGATCGTGCGAGGCCCCTACACGTTGGGCGCCATTTCTTCGATGCTCCTTGTCCATAGTTGAAATTTTGGTGGAATTTGCTCAGAAACCCTCTCCCTGCTTCCTTAAGGACCTCCCTGTGCCGGTGGTGCGCACAGCAAAGTCCCTAACGCGAAACGCGAGCGCGAATCTTCACCACCTCATCAGTTTCCGGAAACTGGCCGCACGTAAGCCCGATTTACGACGTGCCAGTCGAGCACGAAGCGATATTCACGGGTGACCGATGGTCGTCTTTTTCTAGCTTGGGCCTAGTCGCTTCCTCGAGGGCGATTTACTGTCACGCCCTGTCGTTAGAACGCTGGTTCTGTCTTGGTGCTTCTAGGGCTTAGAGTTGACGCCGGCGTCGAACTCAGTGCAAAGCCTCTCGATGTGTTGCTCCTGTTCTAGCTTCTGTAGGGGCAAAGAGACCGTATACCCTTGCAGGCGCTCGGCAACGGTCAATTAGCTCCACTGATGATTTTTCCCTCGTAGAGGCACGCGATTGCCACGGCGGAAAAGTTTAGAGTCCGCAATAAAAATTGCAGACTTCGAATTCTTTGCGGTTGTTGTTGTTTATAGACTGGTAATGAAAATTACGCGTCTCGACGGTAGACAAGTCTACGAATTCTTATTTTGAGTCAATTGTGGGTTGGTGCCCAGGCAACTGACTCTTGGAGTACACCCTGTATATCAATAAGCGAAATGAAGTTAATTAAGAATTACCGCGACCTCGGTGGCGAGTAATTTAGAAAAATGCGAGAATTTAGGCTGTGTAAATTACGTAGCGCATGCAGCAATTACATGCGAAAAACCTCACGGGGTTTAATGCGATGCAAAAGCTTAAATCAAATAAATTGCTCACGGCAAAATAGCTCAGTCCGAACTTGGAGTTCGAAACTTTCGTAGAAAGCTAAGTTACGATGCACAACCTCACGGGGTTGTGGTCAGCGCGGAATGAACGTTGTACCCTTTTTTCAGGGCCTTTTTATATGCTCGATGACGTAACGAAACCGTTATTCCTGCGCGGGAGCCAATCACGTTGCGCAGAATTGTAACGGTTTTTCTCAATTTGGCGGGAAGCGCCCGTCGACNTAACATGTCCAGAAACCCTGAGAGCCGCAACCTAATGGTAAGTGAAGCACGGGATGATGAGGTATGACGACAGGCAGTCTCAGAATCGGAGCTCGGTCGACGGGCGCTACCCGCCAAATTGAGAAAAACCGTTAGAATTTTGCGCCACGTGATTGGCTCCCGCGCAGAAATAACGGTTTCGTTACGTCATCGAGCATATAAAAAGGCCCTGAAAAAAGGGAACAGCATTCATTCCGCGCCGACCACAACCCCGTGAGGTTGTGCATCGTAACTTAGCTTTCTACGAAAGTTTCGAACTCGCAAGTTCGAACTAAGCTATTTTGCCGTGAGCAATTTAATTGATTTAAGCCTTTTGCATCGCATTAAACCCCGTGAGGTTTTTCGCATGTAATTTGCTGCATGCGCTACATAATTTCTACAACCTAAATTCTCGAATTTTCTAAATTACTCGCCACTGAGGTCGCGGTAATTCATAATTAGATTCAATTCGCTTATCGATATACAGGGTGTACTCCAAGAGTCAGTTGCCTGGGCACCAACCCCCAATTGACTCAGAATAAGAATTCGTAGACTAGTCTACCGTCGAGACGCGTAATTTTCATTACGAGTCTATAAACAACAACTGCAAAGAATTCGAAGTCTGCAATTTTTATTGCGGACTATAAACTTTACCGCCGTGGCAATCGCGTGCCTCTACGAGGGAACAATCATCAGTGGAGCTAATTGACCGTTGCCGAGCGCCTGCAAGGAATTTACGGTCTCTTAGCCCCCACAGAAGCAAGAACGGGAGCAACACACCGAGAGGCTTTGCACTGAGTTCGACGCCGGCGTCAACTCTAAGCCCTAGAAGCACCAAGACAGAGCCAGCGTTCTAACGACAGGGCGTAACAGTAAACCGCCCTCGAGGAAGCGACTAGGCCCAAGCAAGAAGTAGACGACCATCGGTCACCCGTGAAATATAGCTTCGTGCTCGACTGGCACGTCGTAAACCGGGCTTACGTGCGGCCAGTTTCCGGAAACTGATGAGGTGGTGAAGATTCGCGCTCGCGTTTCGCGTTAGGGACTTTGCTGTGCGCACCACCGGCACAGGGAGGTCCTTAAGGAAGCAG
>NW_019417151.1:63901-73335 GCF_000390285.2 Anoplophora glabripennis
GTATTTTTTTGGGTTTTTGTTTATTTTTATTTAAAGCTAATCCGCTAGCTCGATTACTGCCTGCAGGAAGAGCGAGCGAGAAACCTGCAGGAGGGAACTTAGGGACGGGGAAAAAGGTCGCAGGTCTTCCTGGACCGCCCTGATCCCGGCTCTGGTGCGGCGGGGATGGCGTCGATGGCGATAGGGCGGCCCCGTCGGTGATTCCTTCTCGCCAGGTCCGTGGTTCAACTATAACATACGAAAACGCTTATTAATTAAAGATTATATGGTCCTGTATAATTTAGCATGCAGATTGCAGTATGCAAAGATGCAATGCAATGGGAAAGCAAAATGCAGAAGAAAAAGGGGTGCAAAAGTCCGTGCTTTATGGTCATGCAAACGCGCGCGGAGAACGTCTTAGTGCATGCCATGTGTAAGCAAGCTTCTGGGGGGGTTCGCTGCACTCGCGGCGCTACCGGTACGCGGTTGGTTTTCACTCGAGGCCCGTCGAGCTCACTTCCCACGTCGGCGTGCCTTGAATACACTTCCTCTTGAATCCTGGCTTTTCGTTTATGCGACGCGTCGCGGTGCCGGACGTAGATCATCGAGGTGGATGCGCGCATGCGCGCCGTCCCTCTCGACGGTATACGTCGTCTCTCCCTCTCGACGCACGACGCGATGTGGTCCTGTCCAGTTTGCGCAAAACGGATCGGCGGATGTCCCTGGCCAGACACGTGTCATGACCTCCTCACCGACGGCGAATTCTAGCGGTGCTTCTCGTGGTTCGAGGTAGAGATTGCGCTGGAAAATCTGCTGACGATCCCTGGCTCTTCTCCTCCGTTCATTACGCGCCTCCGCTGTTCGTTGAGCTGGTGGTGCGACCTGCGGAGGGATCTCCTATTCACCGGGGCGTTTGAGTAATCCTCCCGTCATGATCTCACTGGGCGTCATCCCCGTAGACGCATTGGTTCGATTCCGGAGTACGAATAGCGTTTCGCCGATGTAGGCGTCCCACTTACGATCTGCGTTGCGTCTAGTTCGTAGCACCTTCTTGAACTCTTGAACCCTGCGCTCCACCGGGTTGGCCCGCTGGTGGTAGATGGCGGCGTAATACGGGGTAATTCATAGCTCCTCCAGGTGCTGTAGCCATTTTCCTCCGCGGAAAACTCCCCCGTTGTCGGTTATGCACGCTTGTGGATACCCCCATTTGGTGCAAATGTCTTGGATAAAAAATCTCATCTCCTGGTGTCGCACCCGTGGTACGACGATGGCCTCTACCCATTTGCTGAAGATATCCACAGCGATTATAACGTACTTGTTTTTCTGGCGGGTTTCGGGATACGGCCCTAGAACATCAATGCTCCAGGTGTGCGCCGCATCCGTGGGGACTCGAGGTCGGAGCGGGGCAATAGGCTGTCCGTTTCCGGCCTTGGTTGATGCGCATACGAGGCACGCTTTGACGTGGTCGGCGACAGAGTCTCTCATGCCGCGCCAGTCATAGTACCTCTGGATGGCCCGGAGTGTTTCGTCTCGCCCGGGGTGTGCGGCGAGCACGGCGTCGTGTTAGGCTTCGATGACGGCCTCCTGCATTATACCTGGAACGTATAATGCACGGCGGTCACCATGTTTTCTCCAGATGTACCCTCGTTCGTAAATGTATACCTCGGCGATGCGACGCTCTGTTTCCGTTCCGGGGCCATCGCGTTGTATGCGATACAACCTAGCCCTGTCTACACGACACTGGTCGTCTTCGCCTTGTGCTCGCTGAACGCGCTCGAACAGCGGCACATCTTCGGCGGGTATCCCTTCAAGGTTCGGCGGTTCCTCTTGGGGATCCAAGATCTTCTTCGACGGGTTCATCTTCGTCGTTCACTTCCTCAACGTTTTCTCCCTCGTTGGTCCGGTTGTCGTCTTGTCCTCCCGGCGCATTCACTGCACGCACGTGGTCACCATCTTCAACGAGCTGGGGCTCCTCTTGTTCCAGCGGCGGATTTTGTTCTCGACCTGCGTCTTCCTCGACGTGCTTCACGACCGGGTACATCCTGTCGTCGGTCTCGGGTGGACATTCTTCGCGCGTTTCCTCCTCGGGGTTTCTAGACAAGAAGTCCGGCAACTCGTTGATTCGACCTGGTACGTGGACGATACGAAACCGGTATCCTTGTAGCATCAAGGCCCACCGGGTTAATTTCGTTTTCTCATCTTTGTACCGGTCTAGCCAAAGAAGTGCTCTACTATCCGTGTAGAGGGTGAACTCGCGGTCCTCCAGGTGTTGACGGTATTTTCTAATACCGTAAATCACCGCAAGGGCCTCTTGCTCGTTCACGTGGTACCTCGACTCGGTTTTCGAGAACTTCGATGACGCGCAGGAAATTAATCTTCTGGTGCCGTCGTCGTTTTCCTGGAATAGCACGGCGGCCATTCCTACGGCGCTGGCGTCGGTCTGCAGACAGTAAGGCAGGCCGGTTTTTGGCCTGTGCAGGGGCTCGTGGTGAACTAAAGCAAGCTTGAGTTCGTCAAAAGCCTCCTGCTCCCTAGCTGTCCAGCGGAACCGTCGGTTTGCATCTAACAGATTTGTCAGAGGAGCTGCCAGTAAGGCGAACCGCGGCACGTATTCACGTAACCATCCGGCAAGCCCGAGGAACTGTCGCAACTCCTTGACGTTTTTCGGCGGCGCGTGTTCTTGTATACGCGTAAGGTGCCGTTCTTGTGGCAGATTATGGTCCTTGGTGACGATGTGCCCTAGGTACTCTATATGCGTCGCGGCGAAACTGCATTTCTCAGGTGAGACGCACAGTCCGTGTTGTCGGAGTCGTTCGAACACCAGTCTGAGGTGTTCTACGTGCTCCTGCGGCGTCTTACTATAGATGATGATGTCGTCTAGGTACACCTTCACGAAACGATGTAATTGGCCTCGCAGTACTTCCGTCATGAGCTTCTGAAAGGTAGCTGGGGCTCCAGATAACCCGAAGGGTATGACGTTGAACTCGTAGCTGCCGCCGTCTAGTGTTGTGAATGCCGTGTATCGCTTAGACTCCTCGTGAACGGATACCTACCAATAACCTGCCTTAAGATCTAGGGTTGTGAAGTACTGTCCTTCACCTAGTTCCTTGAGCATGTCGTCTATTGGGGGTAGTGTGCCTGTTTCGACGAGTGTCTTTTCGTTCAGCTTACGGTAATCCACACAGAAGCGCTGGCTACCATCCTTCTTCTTCACAAGCAGGGCCGGTGAATTGTACTCTGAAGTACTTCGTCGTATCACCCCTTGTTGCAACATTTCTTCGCAGGCCTTGTTTATTACTCGCTTCTTTTCCTCCGAACATCTGTATTGTGGCGTATTTACGGGGTCGTCGTCGCGTAGTACTATGCGATGTTCAGCTAGTTTCGTCGACGCCGGTCTAGGCTCGATCGAGAACACATCCATGTACTCGCCTAAGACCTCTTGGCACTCTTCTTCGAAACTAGGCGGAATCTTCTCGCATAGTATTTCCCATATTTCTTCGCGTTGTTCATTGTTTACTTCGAGAGGCGTCCCATTCCAATACACGCAGCGGCGTCGTTCGCGTCCATAATAGATCATCCCCTGGGAGAAGTCCATTACGACGTGGTGCTCTAGTAGCCATGGTCGACCCAGTATGCATTCCTCGCAAAGGTCGTCGACCAGGAGCATTTCAGTAGAGAGGGTCGCCCCGTCCAGCGTGAATTCCACATCCGTGGTTCCGCTGGTCTCTACGTTGGCTCCTTGGCTAGCTAGTTGCACTCGAGGTCCATTTCCATTCCGTCTGTCCGCGGCGAATTCTGTCCGCAAAAGGTTAACGCCTGCCCCAGAATCCACTAGGGCGGTGATCCTCCGGCTTCCTAACTGTAAAGTTAGCCGGGGTGCCTCCGCATTTCCACGAATCGTGTTAACTCTTTTGTTTTCTAGAGATTCGCGCTCGCTGACGTCGTCCTCTAGGTCCCTCGGTGGCTGCATTTCTTGTACAGGTTCCTCCTGAAGCGTGGGGCTCGTACCCATGTCCCTGAGAATTCTTGTCTCTTGCTCTTCTTTGACCTCCCTCGTCGAGGCGGCTGGCCGTCGTGTGTCAATTTCCTGGTGGAGCTCGTCTTCGACGTATTCCGGTCGCTCCATCCCGAAATACGCGCATTCTTCGACATTTGTGGTCGGATTTATTGTCGTGGGGGCCCGGGTCGTAGCAGGGCCTGTGTCACGACCCCCGGGGCGTTTCCCTAGTACCTTCGGTGATCGTCGTCGTCGACGCGCTGCCGCGGGTTGGGACATGGCGGACCTGGAGGTGGCCTGGGGGCCTCCCTCGTAGGCTGGTTCGGTGGAGGGCGCCCTCGAGGTGGTGACCTCGGGCGTTCCTCCTGCTGCCTCTGGCGCCAGTCGTCGCGTCGCGACGGCGGTCCATTGTTATTATAGCGTGGTTGTTGTGGCGGCGGTCCCTCCTGACGGAACTGTCGCTGCGGCGGCTCGTTTCTTGGGTCGCGGTGTTGTTGCTGATTATATTCTGCCTTGGTGTGGGCTGCTCGCGTTCCGAGTGCCTCGGCGGTCCTCGTGGGGGTTGTTGTTCTCGCGCTTGTGCGCGCGGCGCTGGCCTGGGTTCACCAGGAGCTTGCAATGCCTGTGGGTTCACCAGATCGTCCTCGATCTGAGATATCACGCGTAGCAGGTCGTCGGTGCACGTGAAGTGCCCTAGGCGTGCGTACGTGCGGAGGTTCCATCGCAGCTGTTCAATTACGATCTGCACTCGCGCCGCTTCTGGCAGGTGCCAGTCGCTCAAACAACGCGACTTTGCCGGTGATGAACGCCAAGACGCTCTCACTCGGTCCTTGCACTTCCCCGTACAATTTCCGGGTGAGGTCGCAAAGCGTTGCCACACCGTTGAACTCTTCTGCAAACTTCCTGGCGAACGTCTCGTACGCGACTCCCACTGGTTGCCTCGCCAACCAACGCTTGGCCGGCCCGTGTATGGTGCTTCGCACCGTCCGCATCCGGTGCTCGGCCTCCACGTCGTTTTCTGCGAAGTACCTTCCCAGTCTTCGCAGGTATAACTCGGGATCCTCATCTTCCCGTCCATGAAACTCGAATTCGGGTTTCTGGGGGAACTGCTACCGTTGCAGGGCCTCTGTCCGCTCGGTTTATGCTGTGATGGCTAACAACATCGCGCGAGTGGCCAGCCGCTGCTCGACATCAGCGTTGGGTTCTTGGGTGCGCTCCTGGTTGCGCGGCGTCGTCGAGCGTCGTGGTGCCGCGACAGGTACCTCGCCGGGTCCTGTTGCGTCGAGAGTCCTCCAGTTCAGAACTCCCTGCTCGAGGTCTTCTAGGTGGGTGGTTTCGGGGGTTGATGTCCTTCCAGACACCCTCGCCGTCCAGCTACTCTCGAGCATATCCCGCCATCTCGGATAGCTCGTAGCTGGTTCGTGCGTTGCCCCTACACGTTGGGCGCCATTTCTTCGATGCTCCTCAGCCCTCAGCTTGAATGCTCCTCAGATTGAAGAGATTTCTTCACGCTTGGTCTCTACCTGCTTCTNCCAGCTACTCTCGAGCATATCCCGCCATCTCGGATAGCTCGTAGCTGGTTCGTGCGTTGCCCCTACACGTTGGGCGCCATTTCTTCGATGCTCCTCAGCCCTCAGCTTGAATGCTCCTCAGATTGAAGAGATTTCTTCACGCTTGGTCTCTACCTGCTTCTTTTAAGGACCCCCTGTGCCGGTGGTGCACACAGAAAGCCCCTAACGCGAAACGCGAGCGCGAATCTTCACCACCTCATCAATTCCCGGGAACTGGTCGCACGTAAGCCCGGTTTACGACGTGCCAGTCGAGCACGAAGCGATATTCACGGGTGACCGATGGTCGTCTACTTCTTGCTTGGGCCTAGTCGCTTCCTCGAGGGCGATTTACTGTCACGCCCCGTCGTTAGAACGCTGGCTCTGTCTTTTTGCTTCTAGGGCTTAGAGTTGACGCCGGCGTCGGACTCAGTGCAAAGCCTCTCGGTGTGTTGCTCCCGTTCTTGCTTCTGTGGGGGCTAAGAGATCGTAAATTCCTTGCAGGCGCTCGGCAACGGTCAATTAGCTCCACTGATAATTGATCCCTCGTAGAGGCACGCGATTGCCACGGCGGTAAAGTTTATAGTCCGCAATAAAAATTACAGACTTCGAATTCTTTGCAGCTGTTGTTTATAGACTCGTAATGAGAATTACGCGTCTCGACGGTAAACTAGTCTACCAATTCTTATTATGAGTCAATTGTGGGTTGGTGCCCAGGCAACTGACTCTTGGAGTACACCCTGTATACGCGGTAAGCGAATTGAAGTTAAGCCAAAATGTACGCGACCTCAATGGCGAACAATTTAGACAAAAACGAGAATTTATGACGAATTTACGCTGCGCATGCAACAACTTACATGCGTAATAACCTCACGGGGTTATTGACGATGCAGATGCTAATATGTAATAAAAGCTCACGTAGGAATAGCTCAGTTAGAACTTTCGAGTTCGTAACTTTCGTAAAAAGCTACAGTTAGGAAGAACAACCGCACGGGGTTGTGGCTAACGCGGAATGAACGTTGTTCCCTTTTTTCAGGGCATTTTTATATGCTCGCTGACGTAACGAAACCGTTATTCCTGCGCGGGAGCCAATCACGTTGCGCAGAATTCTAACGGTTTTCTCAATTTGGCGGGAAGCGCCCGTCGACCGAGCTCCGATTCTGAGACTGCCTGTCGTCGTACCTCATCATCCCGTGTTGCTTCACTTACCATTAGGTTGCGGCTCTCAGGGTTTCTGGACATGTTATATGCTTCTCGCGCTGTCGCGCTGGACTCTGCTCGAGATGTAGCTAACCTGGTAATATTGCGCTTAGGCATGGCTAGGTGAGAGGACGCGATCTAATTTGTAACAACTTGTCGTTCCCTTAGATAGGATGTAAGAGAGGTTTGACTCTAACAAAGGGAATTTGGATAAGAATGATATGAGATATAGGATCGGTATTGGAAAGATAGGTGAAAAGTGACTTTAAGCGCCAATACGTCCCGCTATCTCTGATATTTGAGCTTAGGCGGCTATGAGAGCCGTTGATTAGGTAGTTTGTATATATAATTCTTATAATTATATATATCTAGAGGTAAACACTACGCTCATATAGTTCTGATAACTATAGGGGCGGTTTGAGGCACTTCACTAGAGCTTATATCTAACACTTTGTGATAGGGCTGGCTAATGGCCCGTGATTTGAGTCTGCCGCGGGTCAGAAATAAATGCCCGGGCGACGTTTTACCTTTCTTTTATAGATAAGAGGTAGGTTAGGTTATATATATATTTATTAACATAGATCTGACTCTAACAATGGTTAAATGCGTGCGAAAGGCTGTAATAATGACTGCATAGGCTTTAATGTCGCAACTAAAATTTTGAGCGTCCCACACAGAGACTGGCCGGATACTACGATCCGGTTAAATAACTGCAAATGCCCGCAGTTGACGATCCATCGCGATAGGGGATTCGCGGCCTTGATCCGCGGTTGATTCCCGGGTTTTTTATACGACTCTTCTTCCTCTTCTTGGCCGGTGCTCCCCTGCAAGGCCGGGGACCATTGGAAAGTGGGTCGATTTCGTGACTCTCTGGAAGGCGGCTGCTGGCTTGTTGTCGGCTTCGCATCGGTCGTCCTCGATGTGGTCCAACTCGTCTCCATCACCAGGGGGCGCATTTTTGACGATTTGCGGCTTCTCGCAGGTGGATTGGAAACATCGGTGATTCGGCTGGCTTGGCTCTACTGCGGCTCGGCGATGCTGGAAATCTGAAACATAGTCGTTTTTGTTTGTTTTCCCTGGGTACTGCTTCATCTTGGTTCGAGGCGGCTGGATGGTAACCGGATTCGAAACCGTGTTGNACACGCATTCTTCGACACTTATGGTCGGGTTTATTGTCGTGGGGGCCCGGGTCGTGGCTGGGCCTGTGTCACGACCCCCGGGGCGTTTCCCTGGTATCGGCGTGGCTCGTCGTTGTCGACGCGCTGCCGCGGACTGGGACGTGGCGGACCTGGAGGCGGCCTGGGGGCCTCCCTCGTAGGCTGGTTCGGCGGAGGGCGCCCTCGAGGTGGTGACCTCGGGCGTTCCTCCTGCTGCCTCTGGCGCCAGTCGTGGCGTCGCGGCGGCGGTCCGTTGTTATTATAGCGGGGTTGCGACGGCGGTCCCTCCTGGCGGAACTGTCGCTGCGGCGGCTCATTTCTCGAGTCGCGGTGAGGTTGTCTCGGCGTGGGGGTGGGTGTGTCACGGTCTGAGTGCCGTGGCGGTCCCCGCGGAGGCTGTTGCTCTCGCGCAAGGGCTCGTGGTGCCGGCCTAGGTCCACCGGAAGCTTGAGGCATGGGGTCTGTCATGTCCTCCTCGATCTGCGACATCAAACGCATTAGTTCTTCGGTCGTGCCGAAGTGTCCTAATCGCGCGTATGTGCGGATGTTTGACCTCATCTGTTCGATGACGATTCGCACCCTTACCGCCTCTGGCGCCGCGGGTGCCAGTCGCTCGAACAGGGCGACTTTCGCGGTGACGAACGCTAGGACACTCTCATTCGGTCCTTGTACTTCCCCGTACAACTTCCGGGTGAGGTCGCAAAGCGTTGTCACTCCGTTGAATTCCTCCTCGAACTTCCTGGTGAACGTCTCGTAGGTGACGCCCACCGGTTGTCTTGCCAACCAACGCTTGGCCGGCCCGTGCATGGTGCTTCGCACTGCACGCATCCGGTGCTCGACTTCCACGTTGTATTCCTCAAAATGGCGTTCCAGCTTTCGCAGGTACGCCTCTGGGTCTTCGTCTTCCCTGCCGTGAAACTCGAATTCGGGTTTCACCGGGAACTGTTGCCTCTGCAGGGCCTCTGTCCTCTCGGTCAACGCTGTTATGGCTAACAGCATCGCGCGAGTGGCCAGCCGCTGCTCGACATCAGCGGTGACTTCCTGGGCGCGCTCCTGGGTACGCGGTGTCGTTGAGCGTCGCGGTGCCGCTACAGGTACCTCGCCGGGTCCTGTGGCGTCAAGAGTCCTCCAGGTCAGGACTCCGCGCTCTAGGTCTTCTAGGTGGGTGGTGTCGGGGGTTGATGTCCTTCCAGACATCTTCGCCGTCCAGCTACTTTCTAGCATATCCCGCCATCTGGGGTAGCTCGTAGCAGGATCGTGCGAGGCCCCTTCACGTTGGGCGCCATTTCTTCGATGCTCTCGCTCCATCCTCTGAATTATTGGTGGAAATCCCAGAAAATCCTCTACTTGCTTCCTTAAGGACCTCCCTGTGCCGGTGGTGCGCACAGCAAAGTCCCTAACGCGAAACGCGAGCGCGAATCTTCACCACCTCATCAGTTTCCGGAAACTGGCCGCACGTAAGCCCGGTTTACGACGTGCCAGTCGAGCACGAAGCTATATTTCACGGGTGACCGATGGTCGTCTACTTCTTGCTTGGGCCTAGTCGCTTCCTCG
>NW_019417151.1:74713-91221 GCF_000390285.2 Anoplophora glabripennis
CACGAAACCACCGCGTTCGTGGACATGGCGCCCAGCACGTGAGGCTCGAGTAACCGATATCCAGGTTACCTACACAGGCAAGGGAGCCTGTGCGATCCCAGCGAAGCATCTTCGACGACTACCAGGCCTAGTCCAGGTCCACTAGGCCTCCACCAGGTCCAATCCAGGTCCACCAGGTCCACTACGTCCACGCTAGGACTACTCCAGATCTACTAGGTAGATCCACCGTAGGTCTACAAGGGTCCACAAGCCTCCACCAGGCGTACTCCAGGTCCACCAGATCCGCACCAGGTCCGCTCCAGGTCCTCCAGGCCCATACTAGGTCCGCTCCAGGGCCACCAGGTCCACCGTAGGTCTGAAGACCATTTTTGAAAAAAATAATCCAACAAAAAAAAACAGAATAAAATAAATAAAATAATAAAAAAAATAATAATAAAAAAATTAAATAAAATAAAAATAAATCCAACAAAAAAAATAAAAATAAATAAAATAAAATAAATAAATAAATAAAAATAAAAAAATTATAAATTTTTTTTAAACCATCCGACATGGAGCCATCACCGTGCCTACCCGGTACCCCACCACGAGTGCCTTTAAGGCCTTCCCTGCTGGACAGCGAGGTGTCCATCCATAATTACCAGGATCAAGCTCAACCAAGCACAAGTACCCGTCCGACCCCAAGCCAACCTGCTGCAGGTCCGAGCCAGACCTCAGCCAGGGATCCAGCCCAGCCACCGAGGCAGTAAGCCTCCCAGATCCAGGTCCGATTGTCGAATCGCCTCTCTNCCCCAAGCCAACCTGCTGCAGGTCCGAGCCAGACCTCAGCCAGGGATCCAGCCCAGCCACCGAGGCAGTAAGCCTCCCAGATCCAGGTCCGATTGTCGAATCGCCTCTCTCGGCAATCGAACCAAACCCCTTCGACAACATGGATGTCGAAGCCCTCAACAACATTACTACTGAGGTCGTCCCAGCCAATGCCGAATTGCCACGTCTGACCGTCTACCTGGAAGGTCAGAGATGCCACCACCGGAAGCCGCAGAAGCCGAAGACCAAGGTCTGGATGACCTACACCCCGGCCGGCCAATAGAGCCAGCGGCACCCCAAGTCGGGGCCCAGGACCAGGACGGTCCACACCTCGACCGGCCAACAGAGCCACGACTACCCCATACCGAGGCCCAAGACCAGGACGGTCTCTACCCCGGTCGGCTAATAAAACCAACCAGCCAACCGTGACGGCAACCTACGGACCACGGACGGGTCCAACGTCTGGAAGACGACCGCCCTCCATGTCCACTGATAGCCTACCCTGAGGCGACACCAGGCCCTAGCCATGCTAGGCCACATGCAAACCTCCGAGCCAGCCACCACCCACTAATAAAACCAACCAGCCAACCGGAACGGCAACCTACGGACCATGGACGGGTCCAACGTCTGGACGACGACCGCCCTCCATGTCCACTGATAGCCTACCCTGAGGCGATATCAGGCCCTAGCCATGCTAGGCCACATGCAGAGACCAAACCCCTGAGCCAGCCACCACCCGCTGTAGGCGGTCCAACAAAACGACCGACCCAGCATTTTCCCGGACACCTTGATATAAGGCGCAAGCGACGTCCAGTGAGGATGGTCGCTATTTCTCCGCCGCCCACCAAGAGGACTCAGCAGCCACGTCCCCACGAGAGGCCAGGGACGTCGGCCAACCGCCAGCAGAGCCAACCAGCCGCTAGCCGGACTACCGGAGCAGCCAGCGTTGGACAGCCCCCCCCCAGTGCTAAAGACACTCTAACATACACTAACCTATTTTTCAGTACCAACTGTTTCATATATGTTATTCTATATACTGTATTTTGCCATGCTAACCATTTTTTCTTGATAGAATAAAAACAAAACAGCAACATTCAGAGATGCTTTTCCGAAACCCCGGGGGTGTCACGGGACGCAAGAAAAATCCAACATTGCGCCTCGTGATTTCCTGCCAGGGGCCTTTTTGAACGGCAGGCTACGGCGCACTCGACGTCCAGTCCGCAGTCCGACCGCTATTCATTAAATAACCGCCGTGTCGTGGAGTATGATCNACAAACGAAAATTCCACGTTACTGCCATCCGCATCGCAAGCAAACAAAATTATTGGTTTTATTTCTAAATTAGAAATAAGTACCCATTTACCCAGTGCTTACCCAGACGTTCTACCATCACAGAAGCAGACGTTCCACCATCGCCGAAACAAAGGTTCCACCGCTACAGAAGCAGAAGCCATAATTGTTTTTGAAAAAAAAAATAAAATAAAATAAAACAAAATAAAACAAAACAAATAAATAAAATAAAATAAAACAAAACAAAATAAAACAAAACAAAACAAAACAAAATAAAACAAAACAAAACAAAACAAAATAAAACAAAACAAAATAAAACAAAATAAAACAAAACAAAAAAATAAAATAAATCAAAACAAAACAAAACAAAATAAAATAAAACAAATTCAACACAAAAAACTCCCGACCGAAATGTCGTGGAATCGGGGTCCGACGCCGTTGGGTTTTGTTCAGAAGCCCCGCCCCTTTTCTACGTCACGACTCCTATAAATTGAAGCGACGCGCAGCTTTCAGATCCAGTCTTTCGAATGCGGGCGTAACGAACGGACGACCTGAAGTCAACACGGCGACTTCCCCAGCGAGTTAATTACGCGACCAGGAGAGCGAATTAGAACGTGTACGTGACAACCACGACTTAAAAAAGCGCATCGGCAGCAGCTCGACCGCTATAGGAAAACATCCGCGACGCGTACGGGCAACCTAGCCAACAGCACCAGAGGTTTTTGTTGTGGACCCCCGCAACAAATTCCTCACGAAAGAATTCGAAAAAGGTTTTGAACTAGGTGACTGCCAAAGAGTTAGCCTTGTGTTAACGTGCTTTGACAGTCCCCGGAGAGATAACTACTCTCCTTAAATAAAAGTTAAAGACACTTTGTAAACCGGGCACGGACAGGAGAGTTAGCCTAGTGCTAACGTGCTTCTGGACGCCAGGAGAGAAAACTACTCTCTGAAATCAAAAGTTATAGACATTTCGAACTCTAGGACCTGGTGGACCAGATAACCTCGTGTTATTGTATTCCACCAGATCGACGAGACGGCCAGTCTCGAAAATAAAAGGCCACCCCCACGGCGGTTACCTTACGTATAGGTAACCTGCTGTAAAAAGAATTCAAGGTAATTTTAAAAGAATTCGCCATCGAGGGAGCGTGTGCGGGAATACTTTCGTACCACCAAGTCCGCGGTCCAACAGTTATCGACCGACGTGGGAGTTAGCGACCGGCTAACCTGCGGAGACTCCATTTAGGTGACAGCGGTACCAGCAACGGCTGGAAAAATATCAAAAAAAAGTCAAAAATAGAGCCGGATCGAAGACATGGCGCCCGAGCAGGGACCGCGACAGGCCAAGAGGAGCCGGCCCCAGCATACCGGGACTGGAAGAGACTGTTGGAGGATAGCTGGCTGACGCAGATGTCTAGAGAGGCATCGACCCCAAACCAGACAGTGGACTTGGGGGAAGAGAGGCCACGGTGGCAGACCGTGGACAGCACGGGCGTGCACGACACCCCGGCCGTCCCGTTCTCGGCGCCGCCGCAACTTGCACCCAGACGACGAGGACCTACCGAGGAGGAAAATAATCGGGATCACGTGCACCAGGCGATGTTGACCGCCCTGGCCACGCTGATCGAAAAATCCGATATGCTACAAAAAGCACAACACCCGACGTTACCGGAATTTGAGTTCCACGGGTACGAGGACGAGGATCCAAAGATATACCTGGACAAGCTGGACACTCATTTCCGCAGAACGGGGGCTAGTGCGGAACAACGTATGAGGATGGTGCGACGAACCATGGTGGGGTCGGCACAGCGCTGGATGAATAAGCAGCCCATGAATTTGACCTACGAACAGTTCGAGGCAAAATTCGTGGAGGAATACGACAGAGTGGCAGTGTTGTGTGACCTGACGCGGAGGTTGTACGGCGAGGGCCAAGGAGCCAGGGAGACGGTGTCGGCTTTCATGGCAGCGAAGGTCGGCCTGTTCAACCGACTCGCCCCTGCAACCCCGGAGATGGCACGAGTAAACATCATCGTGGAATAACTTCGCCCCGACGTGCGCTTCTACGCGCGTCTCGGACGATTTGTTACCACCGACGAGCTGGAGCGGCCCGTGGCGCAAATCGAGGTAGATTTGAAATCTACAAACACTCGACCTGCACCACACCACCCGGAGGAACAAGATAGACGCCAGGAAAGGCAACAGGAGTCAAGGTATCCCAGGGAACGACGGGATTGGAGAGATCGTAATGCCACGACAGCGGTTATCCCTCAAGAAACCGGAAAAATCTGAGGAACAGGAATTCGAAACAGAGACGAAAATGCAAGTTCACCCGAATTCTGGCGTAATACAAGGCTACGTTACAACGACGGAGGAAAGCGTACTCGACGAGGCTGCAGAGGCACCTCGCCTCTCGCTAGTGGTAGCGTTAAGGAAATTCGAGGCTTTGGTGGATACCGGGGCAAGCGTGAACCTCCTACGTAGCGAGTTTTGGATCGGGCCGGACGATGGACAAGCAGCAACGATTCAACTAGCGAGCCGAGGGGCAGTGGTTAAGTCTAGCGGGTTCGCAGAGGTGAACTACCGAGTGGACGAAAACCGCTGTCACGGGAGGATGCTCCTAGTTGATGACTTGCACGAGCAATGCATTTTAGGACGACCATGGCTACGGGAGCAGCAGGTAGTCATGGATTTCGAACAACGTGTAGTATATTATGGAAAGAGAAACGACGATGTGCCTTTTGGATAGAGAGGTACGCCAAGAAACCGCAGGAGGACATCGAGGTACGAGAAGCTGTTCTGGCGAGGGTCCCGGAGGACTTCGACGACCAGCTCGTTGACGTTCTGGAGGAGTTTATAGACGTATTCTCCACAGAACCGAGACCTGCGTCGACGAAACTCGCAGAGCACATCATCGACCTAAAGGACGATATCCCGGCGAGAGTGCCCATTTATCGGTACTCTGAGGACAAGAAGAGACTGATAAATGAGGCTTGCACTGAAATGCTCCACCAGGGAGTCATCCGACGCAGCGCATCGGACTACTGTTCACCGGTGATCCTAGTCCAGAAGAAGGATGGAGACCATAGGTTCTGCGTGGATTACCGGAGGCTAAACGAGAAGACCATCGCGGAGACGGGGAATCTGCCGCCAATAGATGATACCATTAAAGAACTCGGAGAAGCGAAGTTCTTTACCACGTTAGACCTGAAGGCTGGTTATTGGCAGGTGCCTTTAGAGGAGGCGAGCAAAAGGTATACCGCCTTTGCCACCCCTGACGGCGCCAGCTATGAGTTTAACGTAATGCCTTTCGGGATGACCGGAGCGCCAGGGACGTTCCAGAAACTGATGAACGAAGTGTTGCGAGGGCAAATCCATCACTTCGTGAAGGTTTAGCTGGACGACATCGTCATCTACAGCAGGACGCAAGAGGAGCATGTGCAGCATCTGCGACGTGTCCTGGAAAGGTTACGGCAACATGGTTTGTGCGTTTCGCCGGACAAATGCATGTTTGCAGCCACCGAAATAACCTACCTGGGGCATGTCATCACGCAGGAGCGCAACATGCCGCAAGAAAAGCACCTGGAGAACATCAAACAGTATGCGGTGCCAAGGAACGTCAAGGATCTGCGTAAATTTCTGGGAACAGCAGGATGGTTGCGGGTATACGTACCGTATTTTTCGACTAAGGCCGCCCCGTTAACTGACCTGCTGGATTCCAAAAAGAAATTTAAGTGGACAGCGGTGGAGCAGAAAGTCTTCGAAGAGCTGAAGGAGGCGTTGGCGCAACACGAACCGTTACATCGACCCCAAGGAGGACTTAGGTACTGCTTACAAACTGACGCGAGCGCAGTGGGAATGGCGGCCGTACTTTTCCAGACCACGAAAGACGGACAAAGACGCCTTATCTCATGCGCCTCCGCGAAGTTTACCAAGACCGAGAGCAGGTACCACGTCAACGAGCAGGAGACGCTCGCCGTCATCTATGGAATCAAGAAATATCGTCAATATTTGGAAGATGGAGAATTCACCTTGTATACGGACAGCCGGACTCTGCTTTGGCTGAACAAGTACAAGGATGAAAAGTCCAAGCTAACACGTTGGGCACTAATGTTGCAGGGGTATCGTTTTACAATCGTGCACGTACCCGGGAGATGCAACGAGTTGCCCGACTTCCTGTCAAGAAATCCACGAGAAGAAGCCGACCGCGAGGACTACCCGACGCTGGACGAGCGTATGTACAGGGTAAATAGTGTGGAAGGTCCGAACGAAGATCAACCGGACCCAAATGCCCCCTTGTTCGAGCGCGTGAAGAAGTCACAACAAGAGGATGATGGTTGTCGTAACGACGTAGCGAGGTTGTACAACATACGACGGGACGGAGCTCAGGGAGCCAACGAGGAGCCAGTAAATACTTCGTAGATCACGGGGTTATCTGGCGATGACATGGCGACCAGAGACGGTTCTTTGTACCCGAGGGAACCCGACCTGAGGTGCGGGAGCACCTCAGGACAGGACACCGCAACGACCTCACACACCGCAAGAACCTGGACATACGTGGAGTATGGACGTGTTGGGACCTTATCCAGTAACGAAGCGGAAGAACCGGTTCGTTATCATCGCCGTGGACATATGTACAAAATGGGTGGAAGCGCAAGCGGCCCAGAAAGTTACGAAGACGGAACTCATAGAGTTCACCAAAGGGATCGTCGCGAGATGGGGGTATCCAGCCACAATTATCTCTGATAACGGTGGAGTTTTCCGAGGAGGCGCGTGGCTGAGATACCTAGAAAAATCTCACATCACGCAGTACTATGCACCGACCTACCACCAGCGGGCCAACCCCGGTGGAACGCCGCGTGCAGGAGTTTAAGAAAATATTAAGGACACGTCGGAACGCCGACACAACGTGGGATAAATATCTACAGGATACGTTATTTACGCTACGAACAAGGAAAAACGCCGCCACAGGGATGACGCCGAGTGAAATAACGATGGGGGCAACGCTGAAGAGACCTGGAGAATGGACAGCGCCGCCTGAAGTAGCACCGCAGGCCGTTCGGACCGCGGAAGCACGCGAGGAACGTCTGCGGAAAGCGAAAAATAGGCAAGAAATCTACGCCAGGAAGCTGTTCCCAGAACCGCGTGAAGCCACCCGGGATTCCAAGTAGGCGAGCGAGTGATGACAAGGATGTGGTCCGGGCAGTCAGCGAATCCCTTCCACGCCAAGTGGACAGGCCCGCACCAGGTCGTACGACGGGAGGGTGAAACCACCTACACCGTCGACAGAGACGGTTACTGGGTGCGTCTCCACGTCGACGACCTCCGCGAGGTCCCACAGCGTGCAGAAGAAGAGCCCGAGGCCGCTGAAGATTAACGAAGAGGATGCCAGACTCGGACACGCAACGAGGGAAGCCTTGTCTAGGGCCAGACAAGTGAACACCGCCAAGCATCGCGACATCTGTATCCTTTTCGACGAAATTGTGACATGAACACTAGTAGTATAATGCATGCTAGTTAAGGATTCTTTTTGTGTTGAGGCAATTGCTCATTTGTTTTCTTGTTTGATTTACTGTTACATGTCAACGCGAAGCCATGGGGAAGAGTTCCACCGCCACCACCACCTGGTGCCGAGCCGGATGTGAGCCGAGGGACTTCGTGTGTGGAGCGCTGACCACAGCAATTAATTTATTGTTGAAAAACAGCCACCTGAAGGTTTCTTCGACTGGTTCTTCCTCCAGAGACCAGCTCATGAACCAGTCCTCCGCAACCCTTCGTCCTACCCCGCCCCAACAAAAATAAATAAAAATGAAAATACAAAAAAATACAAAAACACAAAAAAACGCAAGGGGGTCGTAGCAACGAACAATCCTCTGGTGCACCGACGAGGGAGGTGTCGTGGAATCGGGGTCCGACGCCGTTGGGTTTTGTTCAGAAGCCCCGCCCCTTTTCTACGTCACGACTCCTATAAATTGAAGCGACGCGCAGCTTCCAGTTCCAGTCTTTCGAACGCGAGCGTAACGAACGGACGACCTGAAGTCAACACGGCGACTTCCCCAGCGAGTTAACTACGCGACCAGGAGAGCGAATTAGAACGTGTACGTGACAACCGCGACTTAGAAAAGCGCATCGGCAGCAGCTCGACCGCTATAGGAGAGCATCCGCGACGCGTACGGGCAACCTAGCCAACAGCACCAGAGGTTTTTGTTGTGGACCCCCGCAACAAATTCCTCACGGAAAGAATTCGTTAAAAAGGTTTTGAACTAGGTGACTGCCAAAGAGTTAGCCTTGTGTTAACGTGCTTTGTACAGTCCCCGGAGAGATAACTACTCTCCTTAAATAAAAGTTAGACACTTTGTAAACCGGGCACGGACAGGAGAGTTAGCCTAGTGCTAACGTGCTTCTGGACGCCAGGAGAGAAAACTACTCTCTGAAATCAAAAGTTATAGACATTTCGAACTCTAGGACCTGGTGGACTAGATAACCTCGTGTTATTGTATTCCACCAGATCGACGAGACGGCCAGTCTCGAAAATAAAAGGCCACCCCCACGGCGGTTACCTTACGTATAGGTAACCTGCTGTAAAAAGAAGAAGAAGACCGGCTAACCTGCGGAGACTCCATTTAGGTGACAGCGGTACCAGCAGCGGCTGGAAAAATATCAAAAAAAAGTCAAAAATTGAGCCGGATCGAAGACAGAGTGCGCCGCAGCCTACTGTTCAAAAAGGCCCCTGGTAGGACGGGGCGCAATATTGGATTTTTTTGCGTCCCGTGACAATATCATTGTTTTTGGATGTAGGCTTAAACATCATAATAAACCTTATTAATGTTTTTGAAAGATGTCGAAAATATAATTTAAAATTAAATCCAGCCAGTGTAATTTTTTACAACGAGAAGCAATTTAGGTGTCGTATTTCAGCTTTCAAGCGACCTCCAGGATTCCTGAACCTAAACAGCATCATACGCATTCCGGCGTGTCTGCGAAAACCATCCCCGAAAGGAGGCAAGATACAATTTCGCTTCACCTTCCGGGCTAATCAGAAAAGCCGCCACGGTCGAGAATGTGACCGCCGGCGCTGTCTGTAATGTCCCTGCTGGTCAGGGCTCAGGTTCTTCGGTGAGGGAAGGCAAAAGGAACAAAAACTCCTACTGATGCACTAAGCATACATTTTATTGGAGATTAGCTGGGTTCTGTACCCTCAGCGCTAGGTCTCTAGTTCTTCTAGTCACCTCGTCTACAATACAACTACAACTACTTATCTCCTATTTTTAACTACCTACATTACATACTAAAAACTACTTGCTAGACAATATTACAACATGTGGGTCGCTGCGCTGGACTCTTTCCTAACCGCAATCGGTGTTGATATATTTTGCAATACCAATTATGTTACGAATTCAGCACACCTTCCCCGAAGAACAACAAAAATATTTTGCTGTAGTTATTTTGTTTTCCTTTTACGTAATTATTATGTTTATATGTTTACCTATCTACTTAGCTGTAATATCGTTTAGCCCTATTCTTATGTATTTCTACATGTTTACTGTTAATGTCTAAAACTATGTTGTAACCTTTATCTTCTAACACTTTATAGGGACCTTTAAAAAGAGTTTCCAACTTATTGCACTTACCCTCATTACTTACTAAAACCATATCTCCCTTTCTATAATCTACTTTTTTACAATTCGTATCATATGTTTTTTTTTGTTTTGATTTTACTACTAACAAATTAGACCTGCTGGCATCATTCCAAGCTGTTTGTAATCGAAATTTTAACTCTGCTGGGTAATTATCAAAGTTATACAAAGGAGCTATCCTACTTTCAATGTTTGATGGAATTCTACCCGGTGTGCCAAATACTAATTCATGGGGTGTATATAGTGTTGATGTGTGGACTGTGTTGTACGAAAAGCACCAATAGGGTATCCACGTACTCTAATTATTGGTCTCTTTTGCAAGTCGTATGCTTAAATATGCACCCAAATGTTTATGCGAATTTTCAAGACTTCTTAACGTTTGATGGTGGTAAGCTGTTGACTTTAAATGATCGATATTTAATAATTTACACGCTTCTTGAAACGTACTTGACATAAATATTCTGAGCCTAAATCGGTTACTGCCTCAAGAGGTATGCCAAACCTTAATATAAAGTTCTCTACAAAAGCTTTTGTAACCGTAATAGTTTCCTTATCGGGTATTGGGTATGCTTCTATTTTAGTAAGGTCACATTATATTGTTAAGATATATTTATTTCCCTCAATATCTGTGGGTAAAGGATCCATTACGTCAAGAAAAAGTTTTTGGAAGGCTGATGTAGCTGTTGTAGTTATTGTCATGGGTTCCTTATTAGATTTTAAATGTTTACTTCTTTGACAATCATTACACCTTTTGACAAATGTCTCAACATCCTTTTTCAGACCTTGCCAAAAATATCTTCTTTTAATATTGTTATACATACGATTTATTCCAGCATGTCCTCCTGTTGGTAATGGAAGAAAATCGTTTAGAATTAATTGTCTTAATTCTTTATCGTCTATACTCTCCAAATCTTTTACTATAATAAATTTAATTTTTAAATTTTTTACTATATCTTTACACTCATGCAAATGTAAAAATTTAGAACTATCTTCATTTCTTATAATATATAAGTAGAATAGCTGTGCCGATTCTGCTCCACAATTCAAGATGGCGACTGGAGCAGGATTGGTATAGCTTTCAGCCGGCTACGTCACATCGGCTGACGTCTGCGCGGTAGAGGTTGATGACCGTTCGTGCAGAACTAGAAGTATTATTTATGTATGGATCTATTATTAGTAGTAGGGTTGTTGATGATTTTTTAGCATTTTTTCTGATACAATGAGTGGTCAAAAGCGGGTTGTGTTTAACTTGGATAATAATAAAACTTATATACTTATGGACCCTGATGGCTGGTTTGAAAAAGCAAGAAAATCAAATTGGATGGAATTGATCAGTGATAGAGCTCACTTTCAGAAAAGAATTAACGATGTATCATTTAGTATAAGTAGTATTTTAGATAATAATCATCGATCGCGTATTTACTATGAAAGATTTTGTTAACATATTTCTAACTATAAAATAAAGTTTTATACTCATATTTGTGTATTATTTTGAGGATACCTAACCTGTCTGGTGTCTATGCTGGTATAAAAGTAGGTGACTTTAGATTTCTTCAATCATTATTAAATTAGAATTGTGCTGAACAGTTTTATTTATTCATTGCAATATTCCAGTTCCAGTAAAGTATAAGTGCATCAAATGCGGAGGAGATTGCGACCTACCAAACAGAAAATGTTTCCCATGTGAAACTAAGGATTATTTTAAGGATGCAGATGGATCGAATCATGTTCCTAGTTCTTACTTTGATAAAAATAATTCCAAGTAACTGTTGTTGCTAGTGCGTCTAATGTTATAGTGTTTTTTTAAATCACAAACAACATTTGTTTTAAAATGGGAATTTCATTACTTTTTGTTATATAAAAATTAAACACAGTGAGCTTTTAAAATATTATTTATTAAAACAATACAATATAATTCAAACATTATTTTGTGATAGATTTAACCACATTTGCACATGTGGTAGCTAATTGCTGACATCTTCGTTTGGAACGTTATTCCAATTTGATTCCTCTTCCTTCTGTTGAGCATTCGATGGCCCATTGTTAACAGTGCTCTGTTGTTAATCATTTATACGCTCCCGGTTTCTCTGAATTAAATTTCTGAGATCATCATTTGGAGCGTTATTCCAATATGATCTCTCTCCCTCCTGTTGAGCAACCCGTGGCCCATTTTAACAGTGCTCTGTTGTCCATCATTGATGCTCTCCCAGTTCCTCAGATTTAAATTTTGTTGCTGATACAGGCTGCATCTACATTTTATCAAATATTCTACCAACCAACGTCGTAAGAAACGATTACGGGCAACTAATTGTTGCTGATACAGGCTGCGTCTACATTTTTTCAAATGTTTTGCCAACCGACGTCGTAAGAGACGATGATTGGGAACTAATGGACAATTGACAAAANTAGCTTATAACTTATTATTTACTGATTGATTTCTAATCTCCCATTATCCATCTAGTGTATTATCTTTGGTTTGATTTAATTTAATTTAATTTTGTTTTTAAATTTAATATTTAATATTTAATATAACTCGAGTGTTGGATTTGATCATTCTTTTTATTTTAATTTTCCCTTGATCTGTATTGATGTTTAGCTCTCTAATTCGTTCTGAAATTTTGTGTATTTCACAATATATATATAAAGTTGAATTTTTCTTGAACCTTTTGTTTAATATTAAAATATATTTATTTTCTTGGGAATTGGGTTCTGGTATGATAGTTAAAAAAAAGGATAAAAAACAGCAGCGATTTCTTTCTTTTTGATTTTCTAAAATACGTTTATGATGATGGATGCATTTTGTAGTTTCACTTAGTAATATATTTAAAATCTTATTTTTAAAAACATTAACACAATTATTTAATTGGTTGTTTAGGTTCATTCAACATGGATCTGCAAAAGTTGAACAAGGCAACTTCATATAAAGAACTGAAGAATATTAAAGATTTACATATAAATCAAAAGTATAAAATAGTGAAACTGAGGTTTAGTAAAACCAAATTTGGTGACGATATTGTGGCCGAAACTGAAAATTTTACCTGCTACTTACCAAGAAGATCTTACATACATTTTGAAAAGGAAGGTATTGAAAACTTTAACGATGCTTTAAGAAGTCGACTTGTATATATGGTTAGTAAAGGAAAAATTGGTACAACAACGAACATTATATTTATCCAAGATGATGCATGAAAATGGATTAATTAAATGATTATTAATATTTGTTAATGTTATGTATTTGAAATAAACTTTTGTCTACAATGTCTTATATTCCATGTGAATGTTTTGCAATAGTTAGAAAATAAAAATATTTGTACTGAATGAACAATTCTTTATTCTACCCCGTACACATACTATAAAATAAATCCTTATATACTATATTTTCTGTTCCAAGTAAATGATGCAGTGAATGTTTTGTCATAGTTTTTCTCCTGAAACATGTAAACAATTTTTATCGAGCCTTGTATATACACTGAATCTGAAGACAAATAATTTTGAACATTTAGTAACTGAATAATCCAAAGCTTATCTAATAACATGGATGATATGTGCAAAGATGTCTGCAATAAAACATGAAAACAGATATAAAAGTTGATCAAACCAACAAGGTTTTAGGTACTGAAATCTATGAAAATATCTATTTTTGTAAATAATACACGTCTACATGTAAGTAATCTTATAACATGTACTTTCATAGTCATACATATAAAATTGTTTATTTTTATTTGTAAATATGTGAAAAATTTGTTAAAATGTAGGGTTAGGATAGCTGAAAACGCATGTTTTACAAACGTGTTTTTAACATAATTATTTTATTTAAGCAAAACTTAAATAGTAATGATTATACATCAAGGATTTTATTTGTGTGCTTATTTTTGTTCTACACGTTTTAGCTTTCAAGATTTCAGTACCTGCAATCGACTGAAATTTGTTTATTTCCCAGCCAGGAATTCAACCACCTTACACATGACTGGTGTATTGCGTTTAGAATTTAAAAAACATAAAACACTAAAACAAAAAACACCATGAATATTATAACAACGTTATTTAGGAAATATTTGTTTTTAATTTAATTTTTAATATTTGAAATGTAAACTATAATCAATTGCATTAATAATATTTTATATGATGATCAAAAAAACACTTCTTTTAATATGGTTTATTTAATTACTATATAGCATATATTTTTATTTTACTTGTAGTCAAAAACTAGGTAATCACAAAAAGAATGTTTTATTATTTCATAGATATTTAGGTTTCAATTGGTAAAGAAAACAAATGAATGAATAATAATACTATATTTAGATATATTTTTTTAAAATTACAACACTGCAAATATAAGATATATTTTTTATACTACAAGATATACAAATATATAATTAATATATAAAAAAGATTAAAAGCAGCTGTAATTTAATAAAATTAATAATAAAAAATATTTTCATAGTTAATTATTAATTTTACTAAATTTTGCAGCGATGACCTCATATTTTCTCTTTGTCTCGTTGGCAGACTGCTCCTTCCTGTCGAGGGAGAGCTCCTGCGCATCAAGGAGCCGGATCTGTTCTTTGAGGGTCTCTCTGTGAACCCTCAGTGACTTTTTTTCCCCTTGATGCAGGATATGAGGTCTTCGGTGCTTTTAATTTTCTTCTTTATATTATTCATTTTTCCGTCCACTCGCTGACGGAATTCCGCCCTCCGCTGCAACTCTTCATTTATAATTTCTAACCAATCCTCGGAATCATCCGAGGTGGTGGATGAAGAGGTGGAGAGCGTTGGCGAGAGCGACCGGACGGACGAAGAAGGCCTCATATTCTTCCTCTGCAACAAAAATTAACACATAATTTATATATTTCTCCAGGATGTTTTCAGATTTTTTTAAATTTATTTTTTGAATATTTACCTGTATTTGTGTCCCAATTTTTCTCTTAACCGCCGCCTTTGATGAGCAGCTTGGCACCGAAGCCTCCATATGTATAATGGTGTCGATGGCCAAGTTCAGTTGTTCATCGGATATTCTGTAAGAAAAAAAATGAAAACATGGTTTAAAAAACGTTGAAAAACATTAGAAAAAAACTTACGCTTCATTTATGGCGGCGTCGATTGCGGGACCACTTTCCTCGCACATCTCTTGCAGCTCCAGACGGGCCTCTTCAGATAAAGATGAGCACATAATGAGAATATAAAAATTGACTTTAGTACAAGACTGTTGTTGTTGTTTACTCAGCTTGTAGAAGACTGAATAATATTTAACGATTTCAGTAAGTTTATATGTCAAATTGTTGCAACTTACACAGTAATATGAACATCCGGCGAATTCTGTTGAACTGTACAGGTCATTTAACTCTTTGATGTCAGCTAAAATATTGTTACATAGTTATTCTTTGAGAATTGTGATCTGACACCATTTCCTGTTGAGTTGGCAAAAAATGTAATTTGACACCGTGCTTTGTAATTTGACCCCATTTCCTGCTGAGTAAGCAAAAAATGTAATTTGACACCGTGCTGTGTAATTTGACACCACGATTTGTAATTTGACACCGTGTTTTGTAATTTGACACCATGCTCTGTAATTTGACACCACGATTATCTTACTAGTTGCGAAATCAAATTTTATATCATCGTTCGAAAGCTTTCTCTTTCCACTTTATAACAAAAAAAATCAACTTGCTATCCCTTTTAGTAGTCAAGTTATAACGAAAAAACTGTTTAAGAAATATTTCGTGTTTTACTCCTAACCCTCGTACGCGACGCTTGACGATAAAGTTTATATGTAATTTTTTCCCTACTCATCCTCTACTATTACTTGATAGCATTTGAAAAAAATTCAACGATTGGTTTTATTTTTAATTTTCAGAAATTTTTTCAAAAATGTTCAAATTTCAGATGTGTGTAGGTTCTTTGTTAAAGGTTTATTTTTTGAATAATTTGATATAAGGTCGATTAGGGAATGTCAAATCATGTTGAATTTTTGTAGATTAAGCAAAAAAATATGTGACCTTGACATACTACCTATTGCGATTTTCAGAAAATAGCATTGGCCAAATTTATCTAATCTATTGAACTTTATACTATATTCTAGGTACTTTCATTTCATGTTTAAAAAAATCCAAAAAAAAATTTCAAAATACAAAATTTTTCCAAAAATCATATTTTTTTCGAGTTAGGTCTTTTCTGATCACGAATTCTGAAAGAGCACCCTCGAAAACATAAATATCCACATTTTCATATTTTCACTTTTTCTGAGTGAATAACTGAAATTTTTTGGAATCGCCTCTTAAGTCAAGCGAACAATTTTTTTATCCCATTTTCTATTTATTTATTTATGATGAGCGAAAATCATATGAAGTTATGTAAAGTGTTCCATTAAGGCCTATACAATAATGTATAATGTTTCATAGATTCGTTACTCCCGACCGTAATCGTTAGAACCGCTGACTTGAGATCATTTGGAAAATATATAAGCAGTGTCCTATCGTTTGTAACCATATTGCAGATATTAGTATCTGAATTGAAATATTCATTTGCAATTAAACATCCTTAGAAAAATGACTTCTGATTGCGTGGTTGATATTCAGTCCTTCAAGATTAGTAACAAGAAAGGAGAAATCAGGTGGGCTGTGAAGGAACTGGGGATTTATAATGGTAAAATTTCTTACCATTATATATTTAAGCCACCTTTTCCCTTTCATCAGCTATCAACAGAGCTACAAAAGGAGGCGAATTGGGTAATGAATTTTCATCATGGTATTCCATGGGATGATGGTTATGTATCTCTCGAAGATTT
>NW_019417151.1:91657-97312 GCF_000390285.2 Anoplophora glabripennis
AAGCCGTAAAATTGGTAAAAACTGAAGAAGAGATAATCAGTCAAATCAAGTTAGTGAAAGAGAATGTGAAATTGTTGAAGACAGCGATAAAAAATAGAATTAACCATCAAGAGGAAGCCGAAAATCCTTTTAAATTAGAAGGAAACTTAGCATTATTGAAATGTTATTTAGCTAAGTTGCAACACCTAAAACATATTTCTAGTAAAGTTGGAGCGGGCTTGGAGGATAATACTGCCGAAAAAAAACGTAGTCGATATTTAATTTGGCATTCGATTGATTCTTGCTTCGATGGTCGAGTGTGTACAGGATTAATTGCAAATTTAAGTATCAAAGATCCATTATGCTTCTTAAATAAAGCCTTTAATAGTTTTCAAAGGAAAATTAAAACATATCGTCAGAAATCAATGCTTAAAGTTAATGTTGTATTAGTATGTAATTTTATTAAACCTCAAAGTGGTGATACTGATATGAAAACGTTTTCTACAAAAAATCATATAATCGATATAAATACTAATTTAAAAACTTGGTACAGGGATAACGTAATTCATGTTTTAACAAATAAATTAGAAGAATTTAGTGAAAAAGATTCAGGTTGGGCTCTTTCAGAGGTTTTACATTTAAAAGTCAATATTAACAAATTTTCACCTTTGAAAGGGGGAACATCAACTTATGTGAGTTTACCTGATTTTATATCACGGAAAAAAGCTGTTGTAAATATAGAAAATGACGATTCCTTTTGTTTTCTGTGGGCTGTGGTCTCCGCTCTATATCCATCTAAAAATAAACATCCTGAAAGGAAAACAAGTTATCCTCATTTTAAAGATGTTCTAAAATATGATTCTATTGAGTTTCCAATAAAACTTGATGATATAAAGAAGTTTGAAAAATTGAATAACTTGTCTATTAATTTGTATTGTATAGAAAATAAATACGTTCTTCCGCTTTCTTTAAGCAATTATAGAAACAGTGACAGAGAACCCATTAATTTACTGGTGCTGTCGACAGAAAATAATAATAATAATTTTACTGGATTCTCAAACGATAAGACATTTTTTCACTTCGCATGGATAAAGATAATGTCAGCACTACTTTCAAAACAATTATCTTCTAATGGACATAAAACTTTCATATGTTATAGGTGCTTAAATCATTTTACTTCTGATGATTTACTTAAAAGACATTTAATTTACTGCAATAACATGAATAAGTGTGCCCTCAAATTACCAAAGGAGTCGAACAAAATTTTACATTTCAAACATTTCAGTTACAAAGAAAAGGTACCTTTTGTGATATATGCTGTTCTTGAAAGTAATCTTGAACCGTGTGAAACGATGTAATGAACCTTTTTTTTATTTTCGGGATTTCCAGATTTTATTTATATTATAGTAATGAACTTATTTTATTTTGCTCCCGCTGTATTATAATTGTTTGGCGCACCGCGATTTTGCACACGGCCCACGAAGTCGCTGTTTCAACGGCTGAAGTTGCACACGGCACTACCAGCCGTTCTGTATAAAAGCAACAGAGTCACCTACACCAGGTAGTGCTTAGTAGGTCTTTCCACGGCACTCAACCCTCCTCTGGGTGTCCTAACCAGAGCGTTTAGCAGGTCTCTTCCGCGGCGCTCAAGGTAAGGTACACACCTGGACTCCGACTCCGGGTACTTAGCAGGTCTTTCCGCGGTACCTGACGTCTACCTCGCGGCCGACTCCGGGTGTTTAGCAGGTCTTTCCGCGACACTCGGCGTTGTCACCGTCAGGACATCCGTATTGCCTTCGTGACAATAGGTATCCCGATGTTTTTGTTATTTATATGGGTAGGGTATTATTGTTAATATTATATGTGTTTATAGACTGCGATTTATTTTAGAAAATAAAAGTTTTATTGATACCAAGTCTTGTAATATTCCCGAACCTTGGAAAACACTTCTCCACCGAGTGAACCCGGACTGTGACTGTACTAGTTCGGCGTCTGAGACCGAACCTCGAAAGTACATCACATAATTTTGGCGCCCGAGCAGGGACCGGAATAACGACAAGAGCAAAACAGAAACCATAGTATCAACAACTGTGAGAGGAGAGATAAAGGAAAAGAGATCGAGATATTACCACTCTAACCCTTAAGAAAGGTTACTGAGAGCATCCGTACCGTGGATCCGCCATTTTCTCGAAAAAGCCGAACTTAACCGAACATTTCCGAAGATACCCGAAGTCAAGTGGGGTGTCGTTTTCAACATAATTGGACCCAGGAAAGCGTTTCCGACTATTTCCGACAATTACCCACCGAGATATTGAATAAA
Organism: Anoplophora glabripennis; assembly: GCF_000390285.2. Classification (NCBI taxonomy): domain Eukaryota; kingdom Metazoa; phylum Arthropoda; class Insecta; order Coleoptera; family Cerambycidae; genus Anoplophora; species Anoplophora glabripennis. The sequence goes on from NW_019417151.1 coordinate 93,957, forward strand.
AAAACGCTCAGCGAAAAATTCCCACAATCTGAAGTGAGAATCAGAAAGAAGGTGTAGCCCGAAATCTGTTCAGCAAGTTTTATCATGAAATGCCTTCTGACTCCGAAGAAACTGCAGCTGGCCTGGAAATCACTGATCCCAGGGTAGGATGGATTTACAAACTAAATAAAGAAGCATTGACAGTTGAGTTTAAGCGTTTTAATCTAGAAACCGGAGGCACAGTGGAAGAGATGAGACGACGCATCATAAGGTTCCTATGCAATGGAGCTCTACACCCTCCGAACCGACTATATCGATCCCCGAAGTACCGAGAATATCAGCTTTCGAACTACTAAATCAAATACGTAAACTTAACATTGTGTTTGATGGCAAAACAGACCCGATATCATTTCTAGAAAGACTAGAACAGGTGCAGAGTGAATACGAAATTACGGATGCTCAGTTACTGAAAACTTTACCAGGGGTGCTTCAGGGAAAAGCATACCAGTGGTATATGAACTATAAACATAACTGGAGTACTTGTGATGACTTTGTGCAAGATTTTAAAACTTTCTTCTATCCGTCCGATTACCGGGACAATTTAGAAGAGATGATAAGTTCCAAGTATCAAGCTAAACAAGAGGCTGCCCGGAATTTTATTCTAGAAATGCAGACTATGATACGACGACATGGAGGATTTTCAGCCGAACGAGAAGTTACTTGCATTTATAAGCATTTGCGGGCCGAATATCGTCAATATATCCGAAAAACGCAGGTAGAAACAATTTCCGATTTGGTGCAACAAACCTACGAGTACGAACAACTCCAAAAAGATCTAGACAAAGAATACAAAACAAGAAAAGTGACTGAGCCGGTCCGAAATGCTGGCATTGCAGATTCACAACGCAATATAACTATCAGACCGAATTCTCGCCTTAACTACGAGACAAATAACCGTTCACAAACAATACCCAGACAGGATGCCAATACTATCTGTTAGAGATGTGGAGCCACAGGACACACGAGATTTACATGCCGAGGACCATTCCGCTTATTCTGTTCCCGATGTGGACGGGAAGGAGTACAGACTAGATATTGCCGATGTGTTAACCAGAGCCACGCGACACAGGGAAATGCCGTCGGGGCTGGAACTCCGCGAGGCCAGCCCAGCGCCCGACAATCAAGGCCTCCGAACCATTAACCATTTCTGTACCGTTTAGCAGTACTAATACAAGTAACTGGTCGAATAACCGCATTCGAGTAAACATAGACATTTATCACCGATCGTTTTCTGCTTTAGTTGATACAGGATCGGTGAGATCTTACATCAGTCCTGTTGTGGCCGAATATTGCAAGCAGATGGGGAATTTACCGAATCCGGCAAGACAGGAAATTCAAGCAGAATTAGCCAATGGAGTTTTGGTTAATATTACCGAGGAGTATCACATCCGAGGGCAACTGTTGTTAACGACTGTTGCAGCTGATTTTCTTCTCATGCCATCGTTGACTGTAGACTGTGTATTGGGAATGGATTTTCTCACCAAATATAATTTTACCATCGATATAGGAACCAACCAGATTACTATNAACCAGAGCGTTTAGCAGGTCTCTTCCGCGGTGCTCAAGGTAGGGTACACACCTGGACTCCGACTCTGGGTACTTAGCAGATCTTTCCGCGGTACCTGACGTCTACCTCGCGGCCGACTCCGGGTGTTTAGCAAGTCTTTCCGCGACACTCTACGTCGTCACCGTCAGGACATACGTATTGCCTTCGTGACAATAGGTATCCCGATGTTTTTGTTATTTATATGGGTAGGGGATTATTGTTAATATTATATGTGTTTATAGACTGCGATTTATTTTGGAAAATAAAAGTTTTATTTATACCAAGTCTTGTAATATTCCCGAACCTTGGAAAACACTTCTCCACCGAGTGAACCCGGACTGTGCAGGGACCGGAATAGCGACAAGAGTAAAACAGAGACCATCAACTGTGAGAGGAGAAATAAAGGAGAAGAGATTGAGATATTACCGTTCTAACCCTTAAGAAAGGTTACTGTGAGCATTCGTACCGTGGATACGCCATTTTCTCGAAAAAGCCGAACTTAACCGAACATTTCCGAAGGTACCCGAAGTCAAGTGGGGTGTCGTTTTCAACATAATTGGACCCAGGAAAGCGTTTCCGACTATTTCCGACAATTACCCACCGAGATATTGAATAAAAAAAACGCTCAGCGAAAAATTCCCACAATCTGAAGTGAGAATCGGAAAGAAGGTGTAGCCCGAAATCTGTTCAGCAAGTTTTATCATAAAATGCCTTCTGACTCCGAAGAAACTGCAGCTGGCCTGGAAATCACTGATCCCAGGGTAGGATGGATTTACAAACTAAATAAAGAAGCATTGACAGTTGAGTTTAAGCGTTTTAATCTAGAAACCGGAGGCACAGTGGAAGAGATGAGACGACGCATCATAAGGTTCCTATGCAATGGAGCTCTACACCCTCCGAACCGACTATATCGATCCCCGAAGTACCGAGAATATCAGCTTTCGAACTACTAATCAAATACGTAAACTTAACATTGTGTTTGATGGCAAAACAGACCCGATATTATTTCTAGAAAGACTAGAACAGGTGCAGAGTGAATACGAAATTACGGATGCTCAGTTACTGAAAACTTTACCAGGGGTGCTTCAGGGAAAAGCATGCCAGTGGTATATGAACTATAAACATAACTGGAGTACTTGTGATGACTTTGTGCAAGATTTTAAAACTTTCTTCTATCCGTCCGATTACCGGGACAATTTAGAAGAGATGATAAGTTCCAAGTATCAAGCTAAACAAGAGACTGCCCGGAATTTTATTCTAGAAATGCAGACTATGATACGACGACATGGAGGATTTTCAGCCGAACGAGAAGTTACTTGCATTTATAAACGTTTGCGGGCCGAATATCGTCAATATATCCGAAGAACACAGGTAGAAACAATTTCCGATTTGGTGCAACAAACCTACGAGTACGAACAACTCCAAAAAGATCTGGACAAAGAAAACAAAACAAGAAAAGTGACTGAGCCGGTCCGAAATGCTGGCATTGCAGATTCACAACCCAATAGAACTATCAGACCGAATTCTCGCCCTAACTACGAGACAAATAACCGTTCACAAACAATACCCAGACAGGATGCGAACACTATCTGTTGGAGATGTGGAGCCACAGGACACACGAGATTTACATGCCGAGGACCATTCCGCTTATTCTGTTCCCGATGTGGACGGGAAGGAGTACAGACTAGACATTGCCGATGTGTTAACCAGAGCCACGCGACACCGGGAAATGCCGTCGGGGCTGGAACTCCGCGAGGCCAGCCCAGCGCCC
>NW_019417151.1:97966-100275 GCF_000390285.2 Anoplophora glabripennis
GGTGTCTTAAATCGAGTAGCCGATGCTTTATCCAGACATCCAATTCCCGAAACTAATAGTACCGAAATTCAGGCCATGAATGACATGATCTTATGTCCTTGGTATACAAGAAAATTTCAAGAGGTAGAGCAAGATCCCGATAAAAATTCTGATTACTGTATTAAAGATGGCAAACTGTACAGACATTTCTTCGACCGATATGACTTCACAGAACCCGAACTGGCTGATCCTTGGAAACTGTGTATTCCCACATCCAGACGATCTGAAATTCTGCAAGAAGGTCATGATCGACCGACCGCCGGACATTTAGGCGTTGCTAAGACCATAGCTCGCATAGCCAGACACTACTATTGGCCAGGAATGTTCCGAGAAATTGCGAAATATGTTCGACAATGTCAGATATGCCAACAATATAAATATTCTCAATTACGACCACCAGGAAAAATGCAGCCACGCCCTCAAGGGGGACCTTGGCACACAATTAGTACCGATTTAATTGGCCCTTTACCCCGTTCTACGTCCGGAAATAGATATATTGTGGTTTTTCAAGATCGGTTCACGAAATGGATAGATTTTCAATCATTGCGAAAAGCTACCGCCGCTGCAGTAAGGAAAGCATTGCACGAAAGGATTATCGTTCGATTTGGATGCCCGAGAGTTGTAATTTCCGACAACGGGGTACAATATAAGAATCGTGAAATGCGTAAATTCCTAAAAGACTTGGGAATACGACAACTATTCTCACCACCGTATACACCGCAGACGAATCCCGTCGAAAGAGCAAATAAAGTCATAGAAACTATGATAGCCCAGTTTTGTGACAATGACCACAATAAATGGGACCGACATTTGCCCGATTTTATGTTAGCCATGAATACCACACGTCATGAGTCCAGAGGATTCTCACCAGCATACCTCAATTTCGGACGCGAATTAGAGATGCCAAAAAGTATTTTCCGAGAAGACCAAACCGAAGAACCTGTCCCCGAACATGAAGCTACCGATATTGAAAGGCGTTCCGATCATTTAAAACAGCTCAGAGACGTTTTCGTGACAGAGTTATGAAGAGAGAACATCATTTGTCCTCCGCTGTACGAGGAATTGCCGTTAAGCTAGCGCCGAAATATTCAGGTCCATACTTGGTTACAAGAGTATGGTCGCCGGTGGTATTCGACCTAAAAGATAAACAGACGGGGCGACGATTTCGACGAATCCATGTAAAAGATCTTAAACCCGCGCACTAAGTTATTATTTTTTACAGATATGGAACCAACAATGAAACCACGACGCAAGCTCGTTTGATGGAGTTGTTTGGCCCCAGTCCGGAGGTCCTGCAGCTATATGCGTCGCCGCTGCCGGTCACCCCTGACTAGGTAACGTCTGTACCACCGCTGGACGATGGATGCCGACGCCACCGAAGCCACCGACGCCACCGAAGGGACCGCTGCTCGTCCACATCCCAGGTGGAGGTTGCGACCCTCCACAATCCCAGGTCACCACCGATACCGGTTGCGGCTAATTACTCCGGAAGGGGTAAAATGGCTGGCCGCCCCGAGACAAGAAGACGAGCCCTCCGCGTCAGGGATTACGTGACTGTAATCACTACCGTACGTACCGTATAAGTAGTATTAGTTATTTTTTGTTGTATTAGATTAAGAGGTTAGAAAAAAAAAATGTTATTTTTTTTACGAAGAGAGGGGGGGATGTAATGAACTTTTTTTTTATTTTCGGGATTTCCAGATTTTATTTATATTTTAGTAATAAACTTATTTTATTTTGCTCCCGCTGTATTATAATTGTTTGGCGCACCGCGATTTTGCACACGGCCCACGAAGTCGCTGTTTCCACGGCTGAAGTTGCACACGGCACTACCAGCCGTTCTGTATAAAAGCAACGGAGTCACCTACACCAGGCAGTGCTTAGTAGGTCTTTCCACGGCACTCAACCCTCCTCTGGGTGTCCTAACCAGAGCGTTTAGCAGGTCTCTTCCGCGGCGCTCAAGGTAAGGTACACACCTGGACTCCGACTCCGGGTACTTAGCAGGTCTTTCCGCGGTACCTGACGTCTACCTCGCGGCCGACTCCGGGTGTTTAGCAGGTCTTTCCGCGACACTCGGCGTTGTCACCGTCAGGACATCCGTATTGCCTTCGTGACAATAGGTATCCCGATGTTTTTGTTATTTATATGGGTAGGGTATTATTGTTAATATTATATGTGTTTATAGACTGCAATTTTATTTTGGAAAATAAAAGTTTTATTGATACCAAGTCTTGTAATATTCCCGAACCTTGGAAAACACTTCTCCACCG
>NW_019417151.1:101425-112796 GCF_000390285.2 Anoplophora glabripennis
TCAAAAACAAATTTCTATAGTCAATTGCATGATGAGTGCATTAAAGATGAAGATTATCAGCATGCTTTTAATGTTTGGAAAACATTTAACATAAAAACTTTAGGTGATTATTCTGATTTATACTTGAAAGTGATGTTCTCCTTCTCGCCGATATATTTGAAAATTTTCGACGAACTTGTTTATTAACATATGAACTGGATCCGTTACATTTCTATTCTGCTCCAGGTTTAGCGTTCGATGCTATGCTTAAAACGACTGGAATGCACCTAGAACTTTTAACTGATATCGAAAAACTTATGTTTATTGAGAGAGGTATCCGTGGAGGAGTGTCTCAGTGTTCTAATAGATATGCAAAAGCCAATAATAAATATATGGTGGATCACTATGATTCAAATCAAGAATCTGTTTATCTAATGTATTTTAATGTAAACAATTTATATGGGGCTGCAATGTCTGAATATTTACCATATGGAGAATTTGAATTTCTTGAAGAGAATGAAATTGAAAATTTGGATGTAATAAATATTCCAGATAATGCCGATGTTGGCTATATTTTCGACTGTGACTTAGAATATCCCACTTATCTACATCAAATTCATAGTGATCTGCCATTAGCTCCACAACACATGACTCCACCAATACCTTCGAGATCAAAATTAAAAAAATTATTACTAACATTGTATCCAAAAAATAATTACGTTGTCCATTACAGAAATTTAAAACTTTATTTGAAGCATGGATTACGTTTAAAGAAAATTAACAGAGTTCTCAGATTTAAACAAGCTGCGTGGTTGAAAAAGTATATTGATTTAAACACCATGTTGCGTCAGCAATCTAAAAATGATTTTGATAAATTTTTTTATAAATTAATGATATTGCAAAACCTAATTTTCACAGGTGTAGCATTTTTGATGATGATATGATAATCGTAGAAATGAATAAATTAGAAATATTATTTAATAGACCTATATACGGAGGATTCTGTGTTCTAGATATATCTAAAACCTTTCTATATGAATTTCACTATGATTATATCTTACAAAAATTTAAAAATAAAGCAAAACTCCTGTACACAGATACAGATAGTCTAATTTATCAATTGAATGTGCCTGATATTTATGAGTATATTAAGGAAGACAGTCACAGATTTGATACATCTGATTATGACTCTCATAATCCATATGGAATAGAACAGAAAAACAAGAAAGTGCCAGGTTTGATGAAAGATGAAAATAATGGAAAAATAATGCTAGAATTTATCGGCCTTCGAGCAAAAATGTATGCTTATAAAGTTCATAATAACAAGATAGTTAAGAAGTCAAAGGGTTCTACATCAGCAAGTGTTAAGAAAATTTCATTTGAAGACTACAAAAGAACTCTGTTCGATCATGAAATTATTTACAAGCCACAGCATTTAATTAGATCTAAAAAGCATTGTGTCTATACAATTCGACAAAATAAGATGATTCTTAACCCTTACGATGATAAAAGAATTTTAAATTCTAGGAGCACAGATACGAAGCCGTGGGGTTATGAAAGAATTTCAGATGACGATGATAACACTGCAAACAAAAGAATTTGTATTCGATAAATCATCTGCGGAAATGTCTCCTGTAAACTAGTAGTGTATACTGCAGGTTTATTCGCCAGTCAGCAAGTTACTGGTATATAAGTTACAAGCTAGCCCATCAAAATCAGTTTGTTTTTCATTTCTCTCCGATGAATAACATGACTACGACAAATCCATGCAGTGAGATGCATATTGCTTTGCATTATGCAACCGTTGATATTTACAGTGACTTTATAAAACGTTGCATTGTCGAGTTTTACGATGAAGAAAAATACAAGTTATTAAAGAATATCTTAGAAGAAGTGGCAATACCAGAGGAAGCTTTTAAGTGGTTAACTGAATATGATATAGAACCTTCTCTCCAAACCATAGAATTGTTGGTAGATAAGAAAATAGAACTTGATGCGTTTATTCATAGCGTGTTAACTGTGTGCCAAAAAGAAGGATATGAGAACGTATCCATTAAACAGATGAATGATATTGTGCAAAGATTACATCCCACAATTAAAATATCATTCAAAATATACTTATTTGAATTGTTACTGGATGGTAAATATTATCAATATCTTGAGAACATTCCTTTTCCGCTAAGAAATATATCAAGTAATTATAAAGCCATTGACGAAAAAATAGATGACGCCATGTGTAAAGCAGCATACTATGCTAGAAGCCGTACACTTTGCAAAATGTGCACGGTACAAGAGTCTAAAAAGTTGTACTGGAAATTTCAACCATCAACAAATATTCGTCATGCTAATATTCTCAAATGGATTCAGGACAATGTAAAAAGAGGTGAACAAGATTTAAATGCCCGTTTAGGATGGAGTTGTGGTCCCGATTCCGACCCTTGGCCTTCGGAACATCTGCAAGATTATAATAGAACTCTTTGTTTATTAAATGAAATTATGGAATAAAATGAATTAAAACACTTTAAGACTTATTATTATTTATTAACAATTATTAGTTACATGTTTTATACAATTCTTACAGCACTAGTTAGAGGACTATATTTAACCAATCGATCATGAAGTACCAGAGCGTAACAACTTGTATTTGGAGAAATATCTTTATTAGTTTCGAATTCTAGTCGAATATCAACTGAACCAGATTTAAGACTTTCATTCTGATGAGAACAATCAATAACAACTAAAGGTGCAAATTTCTTGAATTCTTCAGGTGTATAAATGGGTTCGTTTTCCTTTTCATAATACGATCGTTGACACTTTGCATACATGTCATACAAGGTTGCTATTTGATTGTTATCAAAATTTATATTCAAATTATCATAAGGAAACATCTCAGAATTAAGATACAGTATCATATTGATTAAATTGCAATGATCAAACCGACTAAAATTTCTATTCAATTTATTTTTACGATTACTATGGAATCTTACAATTACAAATCTAGGGTTCTCAAGTTGTGTTGCAGTCTTGATATTCCAAGTGTGACGCTGAGTTTCTTGTAGGAGAGGATACTCATGTAGTTCCCAACCCCCCTAAATGGAACTTCCAATTTCTTGTTCCTAGCTACATAGTCAACCAATTTCAACCTTTCCACATCTGACTGATATATGAGGCATTTTCCACAAAAATTTATTTAACTTTAACTGGCTCGTTTTCGTTAGAATTTATTATAGCGTTGATATCCGAATTTGAACGAATTAACACCAACTCCTGTCGCAGATTTAAAATAATTTTGTTAAACTCTTCGCAGAATCCGAAAATTGTAGATAAATCAATTATAACATTAAAATTTCCTTTATAGTCAACTACAGGTGACCGTTCATTGTTATTTAGAAACCATCCACCATTTTGTAGATATTGAGTACCACATCTATTGAATGACACCGTATCCTCCTTTTAGAATTGAGGAGATGCGCAAAATGTAAATACTGCGAATGTACCAAATTGCAGGATTACTCGGTCGGTAATCGGCTGTCTCCTATAGGATGATTGATGGGTTATGTTAATAACTCTTCATGTACTGTAAGCTCCCAATATTAAACGAAAGTATCGATCGGGATAGCTGAAACGGTTAAATTAATTAGTACACACGCGTTAGGCGGCAACTCATCGGATGACGGATGCGATCTATTACATATCCACCCATTTCATATCTGATTTCATCAAATAAAAGCATGACACCGTTATTCACAAATGTAGCAGTTTTGGAGGCTGTATTATCAGTTTTTAGTAATTTACCTTCAATGTGCAATGAACTTTCACTGGGTATTGTATAGACATCCTGCTGTTGTGTTGGAATACGAATTTCATCATTATTCAAAGACGTAAATGCGTACGGTTGATGAGTGTGTTTCTCAGAGCTAATAACAGTGTTATCAAAATAAGCTCTCTCGTTGACATTTAATATATCCATTTTTATTATCACTTCTTAAAAATTACCTTAAAACCAAGAGACTCGAGAAAAATTTGAGACACAGATGACCGCAGTTGAATGTATTAAATGATTGTAACTGTTCATGATTATACAATATTTTAGACGATCCTTTTGTATTTAGGTAAAGTATTACTTCTCGTGGAGGTCGTAGGTTACCGTAGCTATCAAAATATACTGCTTTCTCTCCATTTTTCTTATATGCAGTCCAGTGTGTTCCAGAGCCTCTTTCATTGTCTAGATTAATAATTCAACATTCTTTATAATGCACACGATGTGGTAAACTATCTCTCATAAATACACCTCGAAAATGTTGAATTTTTAATTTCTTAGCCAATCTTATTAAATCTAAATTAGTAAGAGCTCGTTTCGGTAATTTTATCGGTAACGTTTGGAACGTTGGTTGTGTCCTAAAAAAGACCAAATCCTTGCTTGTAAGGTCTCATGTACAATCCTTTACCCATAGCTATTTCTTCCATTGCAATATTATGTCGTTTATTTTCTTCGAGCTTTTGCTTTGCATCTTTGGCATCATTAACAGCCTTTGCAATTTCTGCTGCTCCACCACCTAAAGCACCAAGCGCACTTAAGCCTGCAAATAATGGGATTAGTGGTAGAAATCCTCCTGTCTTAGGTATTGGGATTACTCGGGCAGCTTTAATATATTTCTTCATCTTCTTAATTTTATTAACAGCATTTAATGCAACTTTAATAGCATCTCATATTCTTCACATTTTTACCCTTTAACGCTGCTCGTGCATACTTTGCTACATCTTTAAATGTTAATGATCCCCCAACTTCTTTAGATTTCACTTTACGTTTACCAGTTTTACTTTTTCTTTTCTTAGTTTTTTCGTTAACGCATCCCATTCCTAATTTAACTTTAGCTTTCATTGCTGTTGCCACAGCCAAAGCTGCTGTCTTTTCTCCTATAGATGCGTTTGATGATTTAAATCTCTCCACAGCCTTCTCACCCAAAATTTGATCTGCCTTATGTCGTTGCTCCAAGTTTTTCTCTCTGCTATAAGCCACTTCGTGTTCTTTACAAGCTTCGTCTAAACCATTAATACCCACATCACCTCTTGCTAATCTTTTCGCAAGTTTTGTACGAGTACCACAAAATTTATATCCTGGAATATGGAGCTCTACTGGTAAATTATTTATAACAGGGTTTAATATACCACTGCCTGATTTTCTTGCTGTTCGAAGATTTGGCTTTACAAACTACTCAAGAATGATGATAATATCAACATCACATTTAATGTATAAGGAGAGAATCATAGACTAGGCTTTATTTATAGTATTGCTTTCGTCATGCGCATTGTAAAACGGTAAACGGTTTTACCCATTAACAACAATGATATCGAAGAAAAAAAACTTCTGAAGAGGCATGGAGAATTGTTACCATCCACAATACGTTGTTTGGTTGTTGGCCCACCAAACTCTGGTAAAACGAATGTTATTATTGTTTAATCGAGCATCCTAATGGATTGAAGTTTGAAAATATTTATATCTTTTCCAAGTCTCTATCAATCAAAATATCAGTATTTAGAAGAGCTCCTAAAACCAATAAAAGGAATTGGATATTACTCCTTCATTAATTGCGACAACATTCCACCGCCTGAAGATGTAAAACGAAACTCAATATTTATTTTTGATGATGAAGCCTGCGATAAACAAAATGATACGAGAAATTACTTCAGTATATGGGACGTCATAAAGAAGTAGATTGTTTTTACCTTTGTCAAACGTATAAGTACACGTATTCCAAAACATCTAATACGTGATAATGCAAATATGTTGATAGTCTTCAAGCAAGATGATTTGAATTTGAAGCATATATATGAAGATCACATTAATACTGATATGAGTAAACTTAAGGAAATTTGCTCACTATGGTGGAAAGATAAATATGGTTTGATGGTGATTAGCAAAGACAATGATATCAGTAATGGTAGATATAGAAAAGGATTTGATCATTACATACATATATAAAGAGAAATGAGCTCTGCTTTATTAATCATTATTAGTATTCATACTGAACTGTTTGTAACACTACGCTGTTTTTTACTGACAGATACCTGTTTTTACTGCTACAGACCTGTTTTCTACAGCTTGGAACCTGTTTTATACAGCCTGCAACCTGTTTTTTACAGACCTGTTTTCTACAGCCTCGAACCTATTTTCTACAGCCTGCAACCTGTTTTTTGCTGCTACAGACCTGTTTTCTACAGCCTGGAACCTGTTTTCTACAGCCCGCTACCTGGTTTTTAATGTCTATGACGAATCTATATTAAGTACTGCAGTTAGGAAGAATTGCTGTTTTCAATATGAATAGAAAGGAAATTGAAGTAAAAAAATTGTTAATACAGAGGAGAAACATAGTAAAGCAAAAGCTGAATGATCTGAAAGAAGGACATATAGTTCAAGAACAATCGTTTCTCCCTATCACAAAACGTTTACAAACAATTGCCGAGAAACTTGATGGAGAATCAAATATAAAAAGTGAGGAACCTATAAAAAAGGAAGTGAAATCAAGCTTTTCGTTTAGCTCACCAAGGAAAAGGATAACAAAACATAATAGATCGATGACGTTTGATGCACCAAGTTTCCTAGATACATCAGTTGTCGCCGAAGGAACTTCAGATGATAATTATATTGCTGATGGAGATAATGCGGAAGACAATGAGGAACTAGAGACTGAAAATGTAAGAGATGCAAAAGAATACATTCAAGACTTTAGTAATTCACCCGCCATGATGTATTATTTGAATCAACTTGATCCTTTACCCAGAGAATATGTTCATAAAATGATTGGTGATGTTCATAATGAGTTTGACTTTAGATATGGTGTTAGATATGATCCCGATCATAATGAATTAAAAATTGGTAATTCAGCTCTACAATTCGATGGTAACAATTTAATTATAGGCGGGTAACTTATAACGGGACTCCTGGACTCTACGAGTTAATTTTTAAGAAACATCCAATTGGTTTCACAGAAGGTGATAGAAAAAACTACTTAGACATTGTTAAAAGAACGAATGCTAATAAAAGAAACTACTCTGAAAATGAACAAATTCAGGGTAATGGTTCCTACAAATATAAAAAAATCATCTCCGCTTTGAATATACAACCACTAACACCGCGAAGACCTCGTAGTATAGCAACTCGAAAGAAGTTAGGTCTTGGTATGTTAATGGAAGCCTCGAATAATCCAATCGACTACGTATACTGGGACGACCCTAATGAACTTATTGATAGATTAAGGCTTTTAGTTTCCTCTCAAACTGCTGGCCATACAGGTCACGTCAACGAGATCGTGTCTATTATCGAAGAGTTGCGTGAATCTAAAATTATTGAGTAAATAATCTAACTTAAAAAATGACAATCGATAAATTTGGTAGACATATAAGTCACCCAAAGCATTCATCTGCGGATCATGAAGATTTTGACGTAATATTAGAAAACATTGCAGGAAACATAATGAAGGAGTTATATTATAATGTTATTTTAACATTTGAGTCCACGGTCTTTCAAGAAAACAGTAAGAAGTATTTAATATCTAATATAAAAACATGTCACGTTTTCTTCTACGAGTCAGTTATGGTTGAAAATGTAACTGGTTACCCTACTGATATCATAACAATTATAAATGAGAAGGAATTTACCTTGTCAGAACTAGTCAACATCCAACTACATCGTGGTGATAGTCTCATTTCGAGAAAAAGATCCACAAACTACAAACAACAATTTATTTCTGGAATTCTTTCTGCGAGTTCCTGTGGGGATAAATATATAGAAATGAGTTTTACATACTATAATCTTAATTTGAATACAATATGAAATATCTCAACAACTTTAACAAATATGCAATAAGTGTAAAAGAAGACATTGTTAATGAATTACACAAGCCTGCCAGAATCAATTTCAGAAGACGTAGAACCGTAATAAAAGGTCTGAATGATTTAATACAAGCTGATTTAATTGATTTGATACCATATTTAAAGGAAAATAATGGATATAAGTATGTTCTAATCGTTATTAATTACATTACAATTGCAATGAATATGAATTCATTGCAATGAAATGTAATTGAAATGAAAAAATTCCGAAAAATCTGCAAACTGACATGGGAAAGGAATTCTATAATGAGAATTTCAAGAAACTGATGCAAAAATATAATATTAACCACTACAGTGTTTATAGTACGAAGAAGGCTTCGATTGTGGAACGTTCCATTAGAACTATAAAGAATATGCTTTGGCGTTCTTTTAGTTTAGCAGGAGAATATAAGTGGACTCATATTTTAGATAAAATTGTTGATAGATATAACACTGTCCATTCTACAATAAGGATGAAACCAATTACAGTTACATCAAGGAATGAGAAATCATTATTAAAGTCAACATATACTCATTTAAAAATTGCTGATAAAATAACAAAATTTAAAGTAGGCGACCATGTGAGAATTAGCAAATATAGAGAAGCTTTTAAGAAAGGTTACACACCAAATTGGTCTAGCGAAATATTTATCATTAGGAAAATAAGATTAACGAATCCCACAACATATTTATTGCAGGATGAGAGTGGTAAAGAAATAACAGGAGGCTTCTATGAACTGGAATTGCAAAAAGTAAAACATCCTGACGCCCACTTAGTTGAAAAGGTGTTACGAAAAAAGGGAAATAAAGTTTTTGTCAAATGGTTAGGTTACGATGACAAACATAATTCCTGGATTGATAAAAATAATGTATTGTAACATGTTATATTGTATAAGAATTGTAATAAACAAGAACAAATAAATGATAAAACTTTCTGTATTTGATTTTTAATTAAATCATCAACCTTACTACTAATGATAGATCCATATATAAATAATACTTCTAGTTCTGCACGAACGGTCATCAACCTCTACCGCGCAGACGTCAGCCGATGTGACGTAGCCGGCTGAAAGCTATGCCGATCCTGCTCCAGTCGCCATCTTGAATTGTGGAGCAGAAACGGCACAGCTATTCTACTTATATACTTCTGAAATATTATTTCCAGCGCATATTTTTTCCAAATCCCTCAACGATGTACCTAAGTCAAACGCTGATCGGTGATTCTGGTTGGTATATATTATTTGAGAGTCTTTATCATAAATAAAGTTATTTATATGCTGATGTATACCTTGTTTACTATTTTTAACTTTCTAGGCAAATTCCATTCCTAACAATAGACGAAGTTCTACCGTTTCTAATGATTGTTTTAGTACTTCGACGACAATAGGGTGATCAAGCCTATTGCTTATCGATGTATTGGCTTTGTTTGTTTCATGTTCTAAATTATTTTTGAGTTTACTTTGCACCCGTGTCATAACATTCATCATTTCATTCTCTCTCTCATTTCTTTTAATTCACTAGATTCAATGACAACACGAGATAAAGCATCCGCTGTAACATTATCTGAACCCTTCACATTGTGGCGTAATTAGTCTCTTTTTTTTTGTTAGATTACCACACTTTATTTGTTTTTATGCGCCGGCAGCTCATTTATGGCTAGGTTGTGGGTAAAGTAAAAGTGTTAATTCACATCAAATAGGGAATAAATATATTATTTAATCTAAGGGTTATTTCTAGGGGCGCCAATCACTTTTAAATAAGCAAACAAATATTGATGAAAGTGATAAATGTCAATATCAAAAATACAGATGGTTTTTTTTATCTATTTAAAGTGTAACATTGGTGAGTTGAGGTAGCTACAGACATCACGAAAGAAAACCAGAAAACATATTTAAAAACAGTATTATTAGAAACTATTCAAACTGAAGAATGGCTACACTAATACTAGATGTAATGAAGTAAAGTAATGGGTATGGAATATACCTTCTAAATTAATCGATATAAATGCATTAAAGCAATACTACATTTAATAAATATACCTATATAATAAGACAAAAAAAAGGTGAAGGTTAATGAAGCATACAAATGTATATTTTTGTGTTGAATAATTGTGAAATGATATTATAACGGTGTCAAAATAGTGGGTTATATGTGATCACAAGTACCTTACATAATGAAATAATTTTAAATGTTGACGGATAGAATATACCCATAATCAGATATCCAGAATTAGGCAAATTTAAATATTGTTGCCGATTTGTAGTGGAGTCAGCTCGGAGGGTCTCGCCACGTCGCTTGGGGGTATTCCGGTGGAGGTCCTTTCGCTTCTTCCTACCTAAAATCCGGTTCTCCCGGAGCCCCACGGGGGGCGTGGCCCAATTTTTGTGTGAACCGCAATAGTCCGACACGCCCTCCCGCTGAAATCTGACTGTCGCCGATCTCCTCGAATCGCGCGCGGGTACGGCTTTTTTTATTTTTTATTTCCCCCATTTTCTACGATATTTTATTTAAAACTGTGCCGAAAATACTCATATTTATCGACCGGGTGCCTTCTTCCAACTTTTTATGTAGAACTTTCCGCGAAATCAAACGCGGGATTCGAAATGCGGCCGTAAATAGGTTCAAATGCACCTTCTCGCGAGGCAAACAGTAGGTACTGCCTTTTAAAAAACCTTGAACGTTTGTATTAGTACATTTGCTTCGTGGGCGACATTCCAGTACCTCGAGCTCTCTAAAGAAATTTTTTTTCGCTCCCCACAGCGATAGGTCAGTGATCGTATTAAACCTTTAAAATGAAAAAGTTTCCAAGTTCCTGAACCGTTCACAGCAGACGGCACTGTCAAGTGCATAGAAAATATAGTACTAACGTAGAATGAAATCTAACATATGAATAATGAAACTGTCATGGCGGCGTCAATGTTAGTTAGCTTCCAAAATAAAAGATGGCACAGAGAATGCTAACCCTATCATTTTGGGTTGGTTGGTAATGCAGTTTGGACTTTGCACGTATTTGAAGTTTGGCTTTCGTTATCTTTGGTTTCTTAGGTTATCCTCTGAAAATTGTAAATTATAGTATTGCAAGAATTGTGTTTATAATTATTTAGTGCTTAAGAGTTTTCTATTTGTTATTATATTATACTGGGAATACGATGTGTAAGTTTTAAGTTATATTTTATTAAAAACCAAACCTATATCTTTACCAACATTATGTGGAACACTCATACTCATGTTACCTGTATTAATCGATTAGAAACAGTCCACATAAAATGTGCATGTTTGAAATTACATATTATTTAAGTTAAATATAGATAAAAATAATTATGTGTATGATGATAAACTCCAACTAATATTTTATGAAACCTTTGATACTTAGATGCTTACAAAATTTTTAATGGTGGTGAATTGCTTTCTTTATTCAGTTTGAGACATAGAAAATATACTGTTAATATTAAGGTTTGAAAGTTCCAAACTATATGAACTATTGAATTTAACCCAATATTGTACAAATATTCGGTTAGGT